>NC_090647.1:501934414-502136914 GCF_040937935.1 Hyperolius riggenbachi
CAAAAACACGCAAAATTTTGAACAAAAATGGCGAAAACACGTAAAAATTTATATTTTTACTGTGAAATATTTTACCGCAAATACAAGAAAAATCTATATTTTTACTGTAACAAAATTGTAAATTTTAACATAATTTTCGTGAAAATTAATGCAAAAAAAATTGGTATTTTTGCTCATCATTGATAATATTTATATTTTACTACTATTTCACCAGTCCAATAAGGACAGCCAACACAAAACACTCGAGAAATCACATTGCTAAAAGCAACAAAAAACAAACACAACTATCCAACTCAACCACTCTGTGTCATCTGAGGCTCCTCCCTCAGGGCACACCTATTTATACTATCTGCAGTGCAATGGGCTTGATGCTCTATGAAATCTTTCAGATGTCTTATTAAGCAGAACTCTGTACCCTGTTCCTTGTAAATTAAGCTGTGTGCTCTGATCAGCATGAATTTCGTTGTTGGCTGTGTGGTCTATGCATATACATGTAGATGACAGTCTTATAGCAGAATCATGACTTGTTATGCCAATCTATTCCTCTTGGTTGAAAAATATGATCCTGAACATTAAGCCTGGAGCGCTTGCAGTTATTTTCATAGCAGACTTCAATGGGTAGTTGCCTAGGGAGAATGACATCAGAGGATGAGTTGCCAGTGCTGTATAACTAACGGCATGGGAGAAGAAGAGTTACGCCCTGAAGAAATGCCCCGGGCGTGAACCGTGTCGGTGGGCGGAGACTCTCGTACGCCTGGCCGCTCCGTCAGCTCTCTACAGAGTTTTGCCTAACCCGTGAGCCTCTGCGGTTAGCAGCGATGGCGCTTGACACGGAGAAGGCTTGGAGACCGTGCAGCAGGCTGCACTAGGACGCCAGTCAGCCACCGGTCCACGCTATACAGCGCCTGCTGAATGAATCCTCAGTGACTATCCGGAAGGGCCCCAACACACCTCCCAGACGTGCCAGAAAATCCAGGAGCTACAGTGCTGACCAATACTACAGACTGTCGGTGAGATCCATCCTTTAATACAGTTGCTTTATTCACCAGCATATGACAAAAAGCTTAGAAAAAACGGAGGCTAAAGCCCCAAGACATGTGGATATATAGCATGTGATCCCAATGTGATAAAAGCAAGACTGTTGCCACTGACAACAACATTATAAGTGTCATTATATGCCATCTTCTTGCGCAGCGCTGAGCTCAAAGTTAGGCTGTCTGGGGAAAGGAATGAATGTAGTGAGAGTGGATGGGTGTGAGATATATGGCCAGCCAGGAAGGTTCTTTGTGATAATCCGCAACATCTTTTCAAGATTTTATAATTCCTTTTTGTGATTTAATAAAGTATTGAATAATTTTTGATTACACTCGATACCTATTATTTTCAGTTTATTAGCATAATTAACTGGTTGTGTTCCAAAAAAGTGGGATCATTATATATTTAAAATTTCAAGCTGGGAGACGTGTCTTATCTGTCCCTAGCCATTGAAATATTTATATACCCACAGCCATGGATCAGAGTCTATAGACTCCATTTCATAATACTCTAAAAACGGGATTGATGGTCCCAACGTTTTGATCCTTATTGGATTTTTATACATTTGAAACCATTCTACTACCTGTGTTATTGGTTTGTGCACTGCTGGGTAAAACTCCTAAAATGTTGAGAAAATGGCATATTGCATACCAGAAAACTTGGATGATGAAATATTTGAAACCATTTTACTATTTTATTTATAATTTATTTATTGTATTTATACTACCAGTGTTGTTGGTTTGTGCACTGCTGGGTAAAACATTTGCCCAAAGGCAGTTTGGATTATCGATTTGGCACTCTTGTTTGCACAGGTGACTTTGTACATGCATGCGCATTTTTGTGAGGACGTGGGCATGCACGCATTTTCACACCAGTTTGAATGTTTACAGCACGTGACACTTTACTTGTGGATGGTGTAGCCAGACACCCATACAGTTTGCACATTAATAATGAATTTTTCTATGTTAGCCTGCATTATCCTAGTGGATGGTTTATTTATGGATATATTTGAAATACAATAATTAAAGACAGCAGGAGTTCACACCGATTATGTTTTCCCGGGAGACCTTTTATGTTTTACTTGTTTTTATGTATGTAGTTTGTGTATAATAAAGACAACTTTTTCCATGATTTGTCGTGACAGGTGTTTATCATAGGCCTTGATTGGCTTTGTCTTTTTTGGTTGTGTTTATGGGCTATTTTCAGCTTCAAGAAAATTGTGGCAAAAATGGTTAAAGTTTAGCATTTTTGCATTTTTCACAAAAACACGCAAAATTTTGAACAAAAATGGCGAAAACACGTAAAAATTTATATTTTTACTGTGAAATATTTTACCGCAAATACAAGAAAAATCTATATTTTTACTGTAACAAAATTGTAAATTTTAACATAATTTTCGTGAAAATTAATGCAAAAAAAATTGGTATTTTTGCTCATCATTGATAATATTTATATTTTACTACTATTTCACCAGTCCAATAAGGACAGCCAACACAAAACACTCGAGAAATCACATTGCTAAAAGCAACAAAAAACAAACACAACTATCCAACTCAACCACTCTGTGTCATCTGAGGCTCCTCCCTCAGGGCACACCTATTTATACTATCTGCAGTGCAATGGGCTTGATGCTCTATGAAATCTTTCAGATGTCTTATTAAGCAGAACTCTGTACCCTGTTCCTTGTAAATTAAGCTGTGTGCTCTGATCAGCATGAATTTCGTTGTTGGCTGTGTGGTCTATGCATATACATGTAGATGACAGTCTTATAGCAGAATCATGACTTGTTATGCCAATCTATTCCTCTTGGTTGAAAAATATGATCCTGAACATTAAGCCTGGAGCGCTTGCAGTTATTTTCATAGCAGACTTCAATGGGTAGTTGCCTAGGGAGAATGACATCAGAGGATGAGTTGCCAGTGCTGTATAACTAACGGCATGGGAGAAGAAGAGTTACGCCCTGAAGAAATGCCCCGGGCGTGAACCGTGTCGGTGGGCGGAGACTCTCGTACGCCTGGCCGCTCCGTCAGCTCTCTACAGAGTTTTGCCTAACCCGTGAGCCTCTGCGGTTAGCAGCGATGGCGCTTGACACGGAGAAGGCTTGGAGACCGTGCAGCAGGCTGCACTAGGACGCCAGTCAGCCACCGGTCCACGCTATACAGCGCCTGTTGAATGAATCCTCAGTGACTATCCGGAAGGGCCCCAACACACCTCCCAGACGTGCCAGAAAATCCAGGAGCTACAGTGCTGACCAATACTACAGACTGTCGGTGAGATCCATCCTTTAATACAGTTGCTTTATTCACCAGCATATGACAAAAAGCTTAGAAAAAACGGAGGCTAAAGCCCCAAGACATGTGGATATATAGCATGTGATCCCAATGTGATAAAAGCAAGACTGTTGCCACTGACAACAACATTATAAGTGTCATATGCCATCTTCTTGCGCAGCGCTGAGCTCAAAGTTAGGCTGTCTGGGGAAAGGAATGAATGTAGTGAGAGTGGATGGGTGTGAGATATATGGCCAGCCAGGAAGGTTCTTTGTGATAATCCGCAACATCTTTTCAAGATTTTATAATTCCTTTTTGTGATTTAATAAAGTATTGAATAATTTTTGATTACACTCGATACCTATTATTTTCAGTTTATTAGCATAATTAACTGGTTGTGTTCCAAAAAAGTGGGATAATTATTTAAAATTTCAAGCTGGGAGACGTGTCTTATCTGTCCCTAGCCATTGAAATATTTATATACCCACAGCCATGGATCAGAGTCTATAGACTCCATTTCATAATACTCTAAAAACGGGATTGATGGTCCCAACGTTTTGATCCTTATTGGATTTTTATACATTTGAAACCATTCTACTACCTGTGTTATTGGTTTGTGCACTGCTGGGTAAAACTCCTAAAATTTTGAGAAAATGGCATATTGCATACCAGAAAACTTGGATGATGAAATATTTGAAACCATTTTACTATTTTATTTATAATTTATTTATTGTATTTATACTACCAGTGTTGTTGGTTTGTGCACTGCTGGGTAAAACATTTGCCCAAAGGCAGTTTGGATTATCGATTTGGCACTCTTGTTTGCACAGGTGACTTTGTACATGCATGCGCATTTTTGTGAGGACGTGGGCATGCACGCATTTTCACACCAGTTTGAATGTTTACAGCACGTGACACTTTACTTGTGGATGGTGTAGCCAGACACCCATACAGTTTGCACATTAATAATGAATTTTTCTATGTTAGCCTGCATTATCCTAGTGGATGGTTTATTTATGGATATATTTGAAATACAATAATTAAAGACAGCAGGAGTTCACACCGATTATGTTTTCCCGGGAGACCTTTTATGTTTTACTTGTTTTTATGTATGTAGTTTGTGTATAATAAAGACAACTTTTTCCATGATTTGTCGTGACAGGTGTTTATCATAGGCCTTGATTGGCTTTGTCTTTTTTGGTTGTGTTTATGGGCTATTTTCAGCTTCAAGAAAATTGTGGCAAAAATGGTTAAAGTTTAGCATTTTTGCATTTTTCACAAAAACACGCAAAATTTTGAACAAAAATGGCGAAAACACCTAAAAATTTATATTTTTACTGTGAAATATTTTACCGCAAATACAAGAAAAATCTATATTTTTACTGTAACAAAATTGTAAATTTTAACATAATTTTCGTGAAAATTAATGCAAAAAAAATTGGTATTTTTGCTCATCATTGATAATATTTATATTTTACTACTATTTCACCAGTCCAATAAGGACAGCCAACACAAAACACTCGAGAAATCACATTGCTAAAAGCAACAAAAAACAAACACAACTATCCAACTCAACCACTCTGTGTCATCTGAGGCTCCTCCCTCAGGGCACACCTATTTATACTATCTGCAGTGCAATGGGCTTGATGCTCTATGAAATCTTTCAGATGTCTTATTAAGCAGAACTCTGTACCCTGTTCCTTGTAAATTAAGCTGTGTGCTCTGATCAGCATGAATTTCGTTGTTGGCTGTGTGGTCTATGCATATACATGTAGATGACAGTCTTATAGCAGAATCATGACTTGTTATGCCAATCTATTCCTCTTGGTTGAAAAATATGATCCTGAACATTAAGCCTGGAGCGCTTGCAGTTATTTTCATAGCAGACTTCAATGGGTAGTTGCCTAGGGAGAATGACATCAGAGGATGAGTTGCCAGTGCTGTATAACTAACGGCATGGGAGAAGAGTTACGCCCTGAAGAAATGCCCCGGGCGTGAACCGTGTCGGTGGGCGGAGACTCTCGTACGCCTGGCCGCTCCGTCAGCTCTCTACAGAGTTTTGCCTAACCCGTGAGCCTCTGCGGTTAGCAGCGATGGCGCTTGACACGGGGAAGGCTTGGAGACCGTGCAGCAGGCTGCACTAGGACGCCAGTCAGCCACCGGTCCACGCTATACAGCGCCTGCTGAATGAATCCTCAGTGACTATCCGGAAGGGCCCCAACACACCTCCCAGACGTGCCAGAAAATCCAGGAGCTACAGTGCTGACCAATACTACAGACTGTCGGTGAGATCCATCCTTTAATACAGTTGCTTTATTCACCAGCATATGACAAAAAGCTTAGAAAAAACGGAGGCTAAAGCCCCAAGACATGTGGATATATAGCATGTGATCCCAATGTGATAAAAGCAAGACTGTTGCCACTGACAACAACATTATAAGTGTCATTATATGCCATCTTCTTGCGCAGCGCTGAGCTCAAAGTTAGGCTGTCTGGGGAAAGGAATGAATGTAGTGAGAGTGGATGGGTGTGAGATATATGGCCAGCCAGGAAGGTTCTTTGTGATAATCCGCAACATCTTTTCAAGATTTTATAATTCCTTTTTGTGATTTAATAAAGTATTGAATAATTTTTGATTACACTCGATACCTATTATTTTCAGTTTATTAGCATAATTAACTGGTTGTGTTCCAAAAAAGTGGGATCATTATATATTTAAAATTTCAAGCTGGGAGACGTGTCTTATCTGTCCCTAGCCATTGAAATATTTATATACCCACAGCCATGGATCAGAGTCTATAGACTCCATTTCATAATACTCTAAAAACGGGATTGATGGTCCCAACGTTTTGATCCTTATTGGATTTTTATACATTTGAAACCATTCTACTACCTGTGTTATTGGTTTGTGCACTGCTGGGTAAAACTCCTAAAATTTTGAGAAAATGGCATATTGCATACCAGAAAACTTGGATGATGAAATATTTGAAACCATTTTACTATTTTATTTATAATTTATTTATTGTATTTATACTACCAGTGTTGTTGGTTTGTGCACTGCTGGGTAAAACATTTGCCCAAAGGCAGTTTGGATTATCGATTTGGCACTCTTGTTTGCACAGGTGACTTTGTACATGCATGCGCATTTTTGTGAGGACGTGGGCATGCACGCATTTTCACACCAGTTTGAATGTTTACAGCACGTGACACTTTACTTGTGGATGGTGTAGCCAGACACCCATACAGTTTGCACATTAATAATGAATTTTTCTATGTTAGCCTGCATTATCCTAGTGGATGGTTTATTTATGGATATATTTGAAATACAATAATTAAAGACAGCAGGAGTTCACACCGATTATGTTTTCCCGGGAGACCTTTTATGTTTTACTTGTTTTTATGTATGTAGTTTGTGTATAATAAAGACAACTTTTTCCATGATTTGTCGTGACAGGTGTTTATCATAGGCCTTGATTGGCTTTGTCTTTTTTGGTTGTGTTTATGGGCTATTTTCAGCTTCAAGAAAATTGTGGCAAAAATGGTTAAAGTTTAGCATTTTTGCATTTTTCACAAAAACACGCAAAATTTTGAACAAAAATGGCGAAAACACGTAAAAATTTATATTTTTACTGTGAAATATTTTACCGCAAATACAAGAAAAATCTATATTTTTACTGTAACAAAATTGTAAATTTTAACATAATTTTCGTGAAAATTAATGCAAAAAAAATTGGTATTTTTGCTCATCATTGATAATATTTATATTTTACTACTATTTCACCAGTCCAATAAGGACAGCCAACACAAAACACTCGAGAAATCACATTGCTAAAAGCAACAAAAAACAAACACAACTATCCAACTCAACCACTCTGTGTCATCTGAGGCTCCTCCCTCAGGGCACACCTATTTATACTATCTGCAGTGCAATGGGCTTGATGCTCTATGAAATCTTTCAGATGTCTTATTAAGCAGAACTCTGTACCCTGTTCCTTGTAAATTAAGCTGTGTGCTCTGATCAGCATGAATTTCGTTGTTGGCTGTGTGGTCTATGCATATACATGTAGATGACAGTCTTATAGCAGAATCATGACTTGTTATGCCAATCTATTCCTCTTGGTTGAAAAATATGATCCTGAACATTAAGCCTGGAGCGCTTGCAGTTATTTTCATAGCAGACTTCAATGGGTAGTTGCCTAGGGAGAATGACATCAGAGGATGAGTTGCCAGTGCTGTATAACTAACGGCATGGGAGAAGAAGAGTTACGCCCTGAAGAAATGCCCCGGGCGTGAACCGTGTCGGTGGGCGGAGACTCTCGTACGCCTGGCCGCTCCGTCAGCTCTCTACAGAGTTTTGCCTAACCCGTGAGCCTCTGCGGTTAGCAGCGATGGCGCTTGACACGGGGAAGGCTTGGAGACCGTGCAGCAGGCTGCACTAGGACGCCAGTCAGCCACCGGTCCACGCTATACAGCGCCTGCTGAATGAATCCTCAGTGACTATCCGGAAGGGCCCCAACACACCTCCCAGACGTGCCAGAAAATCCAGGAGCTACAGTGCTGACCAATACTACAGACTGTCGGTGAGATCCATCCTTTAATACAGTTGCTTTATTCACCAGCATATGACAAAAAGCTTAGAAAAAACGGAGGCTAAAGCCCCAAGACATGTGGATATATAGCATGTGATCCCAATGTGATAAAAGCAAGACTGTTGCCACTGACAACAACATTATAAGTGTCATTATATGCCATCTTCTTGCGCAGCGCTGAGCTCAAAGTTAGGCTGTCTGGGGAAAGGAATGAATGTAGTGAGAGTGGATGGGTGTGAGATATATGGCCAGCCAGGAAGGTTCTTTGTGATAATCCGCAACATCTTTTCAAGATTTTATAATTCCTTTTTGTGATTTAATAAAGTATTGAATAATTTTTGATTACACTCGATACCTATTATTTTCAGTTTATTAGCATAATTAACTGGTTGTGTTCCAAAAAAGTGGGATCATTATATATTTAAAATTTCAAGCTGGGAGACGTGTCTTATCTGTCCCTAGCCATTGAAATATTTATATACCCACAGCCATGGATCAGTCTATAGACTCCATTTCATAATACTCTAAAAACGGGATTGATGGTCCCAACGTTTTGATCCTTATTGGATTTTTATACATTTGAAACCATTCTACTACCTGTGTTATTGGTTTGTGCACTGCTGGGTAAAACTCCTAAAATTTTGAGAAAATGGCATATTGCATACCAGAAAACTTGGATGATGAAATATTTGAAACCATTTTACTATTTTATTTATAATTTATTTATTGTATTTATACTACCAGTGTTGTTGGTTTGTGCACTGCTGGGTAAAACATTTGCCCAAAGGCAGTTTGGATTATCGATTTGGCACTCTTGTTTGCACAGGTGACTTTGTACATGCATGCGCATTTTTGTGAGGACGTGGGCATGCACGCATTTTCACACCAGTTTGAATGTTTACAGCACGTGACACTTTACTTGTGGATGGTGTAGCCAGACACCCATACAGTTTGCACATTAATAATGAATTTTTCTATGTTAGCCTGCATTATCCTAGTGGATGGTTTATTTATGGATATATTTGAAATACAATAATTAAAGACAGCAGGAGTTCACACCGATTATGTTCTGTGTTTTCCCGGGAGACCTTTTATGTTTTACTTGTTTTTATGTATGTAGTTTGTGTTTAATAAAGACAACTTTTTCCATGATTTGTCGTGACAGGTGTTTATCATAGGCCTTGATTGGCTTTGTCTTTTTTGGTTGTGTTTATGGGCTATTTTCAGCTTCAAGAAAATTGTGGCAAAAATGGTTAAAGTTTAGCATTTTTGCATTTTTCACAAAAACACGCAAAATTTTGAACAAAAATGGCGAAAACACGTAAAAATTTATATTTTTACTGTGAAATATTTTACCGCAAATACAAGAAAAATCTATATTTTTACTGTAACAAAATTGTAAATTTTAACATAATTTTCGTGAAAATTAATGCAAAAAAAATTGGTATTTTTGCTCATCATTGATAATATTTATATTTTACTACTATTTCACCAGTCCAATAAGGACAGCCAACACAAAACACTCGAGAAATCACATTGCTAAAAGCAACAAAAAACAAACACAACTATCCAACTCAACCACTCTGTGTCATCTGAGGCTCCTCCCTCAGGGCACACCTATTTATACTATCTGCAGTGCAATGGGCTTGATGCTCTATGAAATCTTTCAGATGTCTTATTAAGCAGAACTCTGTACCCTGTTCCTTGTAAATTAAGCTGTGTGCTCTGATCAGCATGAATTTCGTTGTTGGCTGTGTGGTCTATGCATATACATGTAGATGACAGTCTTATAGCAGAATCATGACTTGTTATGCCAATCTATTCCTCTTGGTTGAAAAATATGATCCTGAACATTAAGCCTGGAGCGCTTGCAGTTATTTTCATAGCAGACTTCAATGGGTAGTTGCCTAGGGAGAATGACATCAGAGGATGAGTTGCCAGTGCTGTATAACTAACGGCATGGGAGAAGAAGAGTTACGCCCTGAAGAAATGCCCCGGGCGTGAACCGTGTCGGTGGGCGGAGACTCTCGTACGCCTGGCCGCTCCGTCAGCTCTCTACAGAGTTTTGCCTAACCCGTGAGCCTCTGCGGTTAGCAGCGATGGCGCTTGACACGGAGAAGGCTTGGAGACCGTGCAGCAGGCTGCACTAGGACGCCAGTCAGCCACCGGTCCACGCTATACAGCGCCTGCTGAATGAATCCTCAGTGACTATCCGGAAGGGCCCCAACACACCTCCCAGACGTGCCAGAAAATCCAGGAGCTACAGTGCTGACCAATACTACAGACTGTCGGTGAGATCCATCCTTTAATACAGTTGCTTTATTCACCAGCATATGACAAAAAGCTTAGAAAAAACGGAGGCTAAAGCCCCAAGACATGTGGATATATAGCATGTGATCCCAATGTGATAAAAGCAAGACTGTTGCCACTGACAACAACATTATAAGTGTCATTATATGCCATCTTCTTGCGCAGCGCTGAGCTCAAAGTTAGGCTGTCTGGGGAAAGGAATGAATGTAGTGAGAGTGGATGGGTGTGAGATATATGGCCAGCCAGGAAGGTTCTTTGTGATAATCCGCAACATCTTTTCAAGATTTTATAATTCCTTTTTGTGATTTAATAAAGTATTGAATAATTTTTGATTACACTCGATACCTATTATTTTCAGTTTATTAGCATAATTAACTGGTTGTGTTCCAAAAAAGTGGGATAATTATTTAAAATTTCAAGCTGGGAGACGTGTCTTATCTGTCCCTAGCCATTGAAATATTTATATACCCACAGCCATGGATCAGAGTCTATAGACTCCATTTCATAATACTCTAAAAACGGGATTGATGGTCCCAACGTTTTGATCCTTATTGGATTTTTATACATTTGAAACCATTCTACTACCTGTGTTATTGGTTTGTGCACTGCTGGGTAAAACTCCTAAAATGTTGAGAAAATGGCATATTGCATACCAGAAAACTTGGATGATGAAATATTTGAAACCATTTTACTATTTTATTTATAATTTATTTATTGTATTTATACTACCAGTGTTGTTGGTTTGTGCACTGCTGGGTAAAACATTTGCCCAAAGGCAGTTTGGATTATCGATTTGGCACTCTTGTTTGCACATGTGACTTTGTACATGCATGCGCATTTTTGTGAGGACGTGGGCATGCACGCATTTTCACACCAGTTTGAATGTTTACAGCACGTGACACTTTACTTGTGGATGGTGTAGCCAGACACCCATACAGTTTGCACATTAATAATGAATTTTTCTATGTTAGCCTGCATTATCCTAGTGGATGGTTTATTTATGGATATATTTGAAATACAATAATTAAAGACAGCAGGAGTTCACACCGATTATGTTTTCCCGGGAGACCTTTTATGTTTTACTTGTTTTTATGTATGTAGTTTGTGTATAATAAAGACAACTTTTTCCATGATTTGTCGTGACAGGTGTTTATCATAGGCCTTGATTGGCTTTGTCTTTTTTGGTTGTGTTTATGGGCTATTTTCAGCTTCAAGAAAATTGTGGCAAAAATGGTTAAAGTTTAGCATTTTTGCATTTTTCACAAAAACACGCAAAATTTTGAACAAAAATGGCGAAAACACGTAAAAATTTATATTTTTACTGTGAAATATTTTACCGCAAATACAAGAAAAATCTATATTTTTACTGTAACAAAATTGTAAATTTTAACATAATTTTCGTGAAAATTAATGCAAAAAAAATTGGTATTTTTGCTCATCATTGATAATATTTATATTTTACTACTATTTCACCAGTCCAATAAGGACAGCCAACACAAAACACTCGAGAAATCACATTGCTAAAAGCAACAAAAAACAAACACAACTATCCAACTCAACCACTCTGTGTCATCTGAGGCTCCTCCCTCAGGGCACACCTATTTATACTATCTGCAGTGCAATGGGCTTGATGCTCTATGAAATCTTTCAGATGTCTTATTAAGCAGAACTCTGTACCCTGTTCCTTGTAAATTAAGCTGTGTGCTCTGATCAGCATGAATTTCGTTGTTGGCTGTGTGGTCTATGCATATACATGTAGATGACAGTCTTATAGCAGAATCATGACTTGTTATGCCAATCTATTCCTCTTGGTTGAAAAATATGATCCTGAACATTAAGCCTGGAGCGCTTGCAGTTATTTTCATAGCAGACTTCAATGGGTAGTTGCCTAGGGAGAATGACATCAGAGGATGAGTTGCCAGTGCTGTATAACTAACGGCATGGGAGAAGAAGAGTTACGCCCTGAAGAAATGCCCCGGGCGTGAACCGTGTCGGTGGGCGGAGACTCTCGTACGCCTGGCCGCTCCGTCAGCTCTCTACAGAGTTTTGCCTAACCCGTGAGCCTCTGCGGTTAGCAGCGATGGCGCTTGACACGGGGAAGGCTTGGAGACCGTGCAGCAGGCTGCACTAGGACGCCAGTCAGCCACCGGTCCACGCTATACAGCGCCTGCTGAATGAATCCTCAGTGACTATCCGGAAGGGCCCCAACACACCTCCCAGACGTGCCAGAAAATCCAGGAGCTACAGTGCTGACCAATACTACAGACTGTCGGTGAGATCCATCCTTTAATACAGTTGCTTTATTCACCAGCATATGACAAAAAGCTTAGAAAAAACGGAGGCTAAAGCCCCAAGACATGTGGATATATAGCATGTGATCCCAATGTGATAAAAGCAAGACTGTTGCCACTGACAACAACATTATAAGTGTCATTATATGCCATCTTCTTGCGCAGCGCTGAGCTCAAAGTTAGGCTGTCTGGGGAAAGGAATGAATGTAGTGAGAGTGGATGGGTGTGAGATATATGGCCAGCCAGGAAGGTTCTTTGTGATAATCCGCAACATCTTTTCAAGATTTTATAATTCCTTTTTGTGATTTAATAAAGTATTGAATAATTTTTGATTACACTCGATACCTATTATTTTCAGTTTATTAGCATAATTAACTGGTTGTGTTCCAAAAAAGTGGGATCATTATATATTTAAAATTTCAAGCTGGGAGACGTGTCTTATCTGTCCCTAGCCATTGAAATATTTATATACCCACAGCCATGGATCAGAGTCTATAGACTCCATTTCTTAATACTCTAAAAACGGGATTGATGGTCCCAACGTTTTGATCCTTATTGGATTTTTATACATTTGAAACCATTCTACTACCTGTGTTATTGGTTTGTGCACTGCTGGGTAAAACTCCTAAAATTTTGAGAAAATGGCATATTGCATACCAGAAAACTTGGATGATGAAATATTTGAAACCATTTTACTATTTTATTTATAATTTATTTATTGTATTTATACTACCAGTGTTGTTGGTTTGTGCACTGCTGGGTAAAACATTTGCCCAAAGGCAGTTTGGATTATCGATTTGGCACTCTTGTTTGCACAGGTGACTTTGTACATGCATGCGCATTTTTGTGAGGACGTGGGCATGCACGCATTTTCACACCAGTTTGAATGTTTACAGCACGTGACACTTTACTTGTGGATGGTGTAGCCAGACACCCATACAGTTTGCACATTAATAATGAATTTTTCTATGTTAGCCTGCATTATCCTAGTGGATGGTTTATTTATGGATATATTTGAAATACAATAATTAAAGACAGCAGGAGTTCACACCGATTATGTTCTGTGTTTTCCCGGGAGACCTTTTATGTTTTACTTGTTTTTATGTATGTAGTTTGTGTTTAATAAAGACAACTTTTTCCATGATTTGTCGTGACAGGTGTTTATCATAGGCCTTGATTGGCTTTGTCTTTTTTGGTTGTGTTTATGGGCTATTTTCAGCTTCAAGAAAATTGTGGCAAAAATGGTTAAAGTTTAGCATTTTTGCATTTTTCACAAAAACACGCAAAATTTTGAACAAAAATGGCGAAAACACGTAAAAATTTATATTTTTACTGTGAAATATTTTACCGCAAATACAAGAAAAATCTATATTTTTACTGTAACAAAATTGTAAATTTTAACATAATTTTCGTGAAAATTAATGCAAAAAAAATTGGTATTTTTGCTCATCATTGATAATATTTATATTTTACTACTATTTCACCAGTCCAATAAGGACAGCCAACACAAAACACTCGAGAAATCACATTGCTAAAAGCAACAAAAAACAAACACAACTATCCAACTCAACCACTCTGTGTGATCTGAGGCTCCTCCCTCAGGGCACACCTATTTATACTATCTGCAGTGCAATGGGCTTGATGCTCTATGAAATCTTTCAGATGTCTTATTAAGCAGAACTCTGTACCCTGTTCCTTGTAAATTAAGCTGTGTGCTCTGATCAGCATGAATTTCGTTGTTGGCTGTGTGGTCTATGCATATACATGTAGATGACAGTCTTATAGCAGAATCATGACTTGTTATGCCAATCTATTCCTCTTGGTTGAAAAATATGATCCTGAACATTAAGCCTGGAGCGCTTGCAGTTATTTTCATAGCAGACTTCAATGGGTAGTTGCCTAGGGAGAATGACATCAGAGGATGAGTTGCCAGTGCTGTATAACTAACGGCATGGGAGAAGAAGAGTTACGCCCTGAAGAAATGCCCCGGGCGTGAACCGTGTCGGTGGGCGGAGACTCTCGTACGCCTGGCCGCTCCGTCAGCTCTCTACAGAGTTTTGCCTAACCCGTGAGCCTCTGCGGTTAGCAGCGATGGCGCTTGACACGGAGAAGGCTTGGAGACCGTGCAGCAGGCTGCACTAGGACGCCAGTCAGCCACCGGTCCACGCTATACAGCGCCTGCTGAATGAATCCTCAGTGACTATCCGGAAGGGCCCCAACACACCTCCCAGACGTGCCAGAAAATCCAGGAGCTACAGTGCTGACCAATACTACAGACTGTCGGTGAGATCCATCCTTTAATACAGTTGCTTTATTCACCAGCATATGACAAAAAGCTTAGAAAAAACGGAGGCTAAAGCCCCAAGACATGTGGATATATAGCATGTGATCCCAATGTGATAAAAGCAAGACTGTTGCCACTGACAACAACATTATAAGTGTCATTATATGCCATCTTCTTGCGCAGCGCTGAGCTCAAAGTTAGGCTGTCTGGGGAAAGGAATGAATGTAGTGAGAGTGGATGGGTGTGAGATATATGGCCAGCCAGGAAGGTTCTTTGTGATAATCCGCAACATCTTTTCAAGATTTTATAATTCCTTTTTGTGATTTAATAAAGTATTGAATAATTTTTGATTACACTCGATACCTATTATTTTCAGTTTATTAGCATAATTAACTGGTTGTGTTCCAAAAAAGTGGGATCATTATTTAAAATTTCAAGCTGGGAGACGTGTCTTATCTGTCCCTAGCCATTGAAATATTTATATACCCACAGCCATGGATCAGAGTCTATAGACTCCATTTCATAATACTCTAAAAACGGGATTGATGGTCCCAACGTTTTGATCCTTATTGGATTTTTATACATTTGAAACCATTCTACTACCTGTGTTATTGGTTTGTGCACTGCTGGGTAAAACTCCTAAAATGTTGAGAAAATGGCATATTGCATACCAGAAAACTTGGATGATGAAATATTTGAAACCATTTTACTATTTTATTTATAATTTATTTATTGTATTTATACTACCAGTGTTGTTGGTTTGTGCACTGCTGGGTAAAACATTTGCCCAAAGGCAGTTTGGATTATCGATTTGGCACTCTTGTTTGCACATGTGACTTTGTACATGCATGCGCATTTTTGTGAGGACGTGGGCATGCACGCATTTTCACACCAGTTTGAATGTTTACAGCACGTGACACTTTACTTGTGGATGGTGTAGCCAGACACCCATACAGTTTGCACATTAATAATGAATTTTTCTATGTTAGCCTGCATTATCCTAGTGGATGGTTTATTTATGGATATATTTGAAATACAATAATTAAAGACAGCAGGAGTTCACACCGATTATGTTTTCCCGGGAGACCTTTTATGTTTTACTTGTTTTTATGTATGTAGTTTGTGTATAATAAAGACAACTTTTTCCATGATTTGTCGTGACAGGTGTTTATCATAGGCCTTGATTGGCTTTGTCTTTTTTGGTTGTGTTTATGGGCTATTTTCAGCTTCAAGAAAATTGTGGCAAAAATGGTTAAAGTTTAGCATTTTTGCATTTTTCACAAAAACACGCAAAATTTTGAACAAAAATGGCGAAAACACGTAAAAATTTATATTTTTACTGTGAAATATTTTACCGCAAATACAAGAAAAATCTATATTTTTACTGTAACAAAATTGTAAATTTTAACATAATTTTCGTGAAAATTAATGCAAAAAAAATTGGTATTTTTGCTCATCATTGATAATATTTATATTTTACTACTATTTCACCAGTCCAATAAGGACAGCCAACACAAAACACTCGAGAAATCACATTGCTAAAAGCAACAAAAAACAAACACAACTATCCAACTCAACCACTCTGTGTCATCTGAGGCTCCTCCCTCAGGGCACACCTATTTATACTATCTGCAGTGCAATGGGCTTGATGCTCTATGAAATCTTTCAGATGTCTTATTAAGCAGAACTCTGTACCCTGTTCCTTGTAAATTAAGCTGTGTGCTCTGATCAGCATGAATTTCGTTGTTGGCTGTGTGGTCTATGCATATACATGTAGATGACAGTCTTATAGCAGAATCATGACTTGTTATGCCAATCTATTCCTCTTGGTTGAAAAATATGATCCTGAACATTAAGCCTGGAGCGCTTGCAGTTATTTTCATAGCAGACTTCAATGGGTAGTTGCCTAGGGAGAATGACATCAGAGGATGAGTTGCCAGTGCTGTATAACTAACGGCATGGGAGAAGAAGAGTTACGCCCTGAAGAAATGCCCCGGGCGTGAACCGTGTCGGTGGGCGGAGACTCTCGTACGCCTGGCCGCTCCGTCAGCTCTCTACAGAGTTTTGCCTAACCCGTGAGCCTCTGCGGTTAGCAGCGATGGCGCTTGACACGGGGAAGGCTTGGAGACCGTGCAGCAGGCTGCACTAGGACGCCAGTCAGCCACCGGTCCACGCTATACAGCGCCTGCTGAATGAATCCTCAGTGACTATCCGGAAGGGCCCCAACACACCTCCCAGACGTGCCAGAAAATCCAGGAGCTACAGTGCTGACCAATACTACAGACTGTCGGTGAGATCCATCCTTTAATACAGTTGCTTTATTCACCAGCATATGACAAAAAGCTTAGAAAAAACGGAGGCTAAAGCCCCAAGACATGTGGATATATAGCATGTGATCCCAATGTGATAAAAGCAAGACTGTTGCCACTGACAACAACATTATAAGTGTCATTATATGCCATCTTCTTGCGCAGCGCTGAGCTCAAAGTTAGGCTGTCTGGGGAAAGGAATGAATGTAGTGAGAGTGGATGGGTGTGAGATATATGGCCAGCCAGGAAGGTTCTTTGTGATAATCCGCAACATCTTTTCAAGATTTTATAATTCCTTTTTGTGATTTAATAAAGTATTGAATAATTTTTGATTACACTCGATACCTATTATTTTCAGTTTATTAGCATAATTAACTGGTTGTGTTCCAAAAAAGTGGGATAATTATTTAAAATTTCAAGCTGGGAGACGTGTCTTATCTGTCCCTAGCCATTGAAATATTTATATACCCACAGCCATGGATCAGAGTCTATAGACTCCATTTCATAATACTCTAAAAACGGGATTGATGGTCCCAACGTTTTGATCCTTATTGGATTTTTATACATTTGAAACCATTCTACTACCTGTGTTATTGGTTTGTGCACTGCTGGGTAAAACTCCTAAAATGTTGAGAAAATGGCATATTGCATACCAGAAAACTTGGATGATGAAATATTTGAAACCATTTTACTATTTTATTTATAATTTATTTATTGTATTTATACTACCAGTGTTGTTGGTTTGTGCACTGCTGGGTAAAACATTTGCCCAAAGGCAGTTTGGATTATCGATTTGGCACTCTTGTTTGCACATGTGACTTTGTACATGCATGCGCATTTTTGTGAGGACGTGGGCATGCACGCATTTTCACACCAGTTTGAATGTTTACAGCACGTGACACTTTACTTGTGGATGGTGTAGCCAGACACCCATACAGTTTGCACATTAATAATGAATTTTTCTATGTTAGCCTGCATTATCCTAGTGGATGGTTTATTTATGGATATATTTGAAATACAATAATTAAAGACAGCAGGAGTTCACACCGATTATGTTTTCCCGGGAGACCTTTTATGTTTTACTTGTTTTTATGTATGTAGTTTGTGTATAATAAAGACAACTTTTTCCATGATTTGTCGTGACAGGTGTTTATCATAGGCCTTGATTGGCTTTGTCTTTTTTGGTTGTGTTTATGGGCTATTTTCAGCTTCAAGAAAATTGTGGCAAAAATGGTTAAAGTTTAGCATTTTTGCATTTTTCACAAAAACACGCAAAATTTTGAACAAAAATGGCGAAAACACGTAAAAATTTATATTTTTACTGTGAAATATTTTACCGCAAATACAAGAAAAATCTATATTTTTACTGTAACAAAATTGTAAATTTTAACATAATTTTCGTGAAAATTAATGCAAAAAAATTTGGTATTTTTGCTCATCATTGATAATATTTATATTTTACTACTATTTCACCAGTCCAATAAGGACAGCCAACACAAAACACTCGAGAAATCACATTGCTAAAAGCAACAAAAAACAAACACAACTATCCAACTCAACCACTCTGTGTCATCTGAGGCTCCTCCCTCAGGGCACACCTATTTATACTATCTGCAGTGCAATGGGCTTGATGCTCTATGAAATCTTTCAGATGTCTTATTAAGCAGAACTCTGTACCCTGTTCCTTGTAAATTAAGCTGTGTGCTCTGATCAGCATGAATTTCGTTGTTGGCTGTGTGGTCTATGCATATACATGTAGATGACAGTCTTATAGCAGAATCATGACTTGTTATGCCAATCTATTCCTCTTGGTTGAAAAATATGATCCTGAACATTAAGCCTGGAGCGCTTGCAGTTATTTTCATAGCAGACTTCAATGGGTAGTTGCCTAGGGAGAATGACATCAGAGGATGAGTTGCCAGTGCTGTATAACTAACGGCATGGGAGAAGAAGAGTTACGCCCTGAAGAAATGCCCCGGGCGTGAACCGTGTCGGTGGGCGGAGACTCTCGTACGCCTGGCCGCTCCGTCAGCTCTCTACAGAGTTTTGCCTAACCCGTGAGCCTCTGCGGTTAGCAGCGATGGCGCTTGACACGGGGAAGGCTTGGAGACCGTGCAGCAGGCTGCACTAGGACGCCAGTCAGCCACCGGTCCACGCTATACAGCGCCTGCTGAATGAATCCTCAGTGACTATCCGGAAGGGCCCCAACACACCTCCCAGACGTGCCAGAAAATCCAGGAGCTACAGTGCTGACCAATACTACAGACTGTCGGTGAGATCCATCCTTTAATACAGTTGCTTTATTCACCAGCATATGACAAAAAGCTTAGAAAAAACGGAGGCTAAAGCCCCAAGACATGTGGATATATAGCATGTGATCCCAATGTGATAAAAGCAAGACTGTTGCCACTGACAACAACATTATAAGTGTCATTATATGCCATCTTCTTGCGCAGCGCTGAGCTCAAAGTTAGGCTGTCTGGGGAAAGGAATGAATGTAGTGAGAGTGGATGGGTGTGAGATATATGGCCAGCCAGGAAGGTTCTTTGTGATAATCCGCAACATCTTTTCAAGATTTTATAATTCCTTTTTGTGATTTAATAAAGTATTGAATAATTTTTGATTACACTCGATACCTATTATTTTCAGTTTATTAGCATAATTAACTGGTTGTGTTCCAAAAAAGTGGGATCATTATATATTTAAAATTTCAAGCTGGGAGACGTGTCTTATCTGTCCCTAGCCATTGAAATATTTATATACCCACAGCCATGGATCAGAGTCTATAGACTCCATTTCTTAATACTCTAAAAACGGGATTGATGGTCCCAACGTTTTGATCCTTATTGGATTTTTATACATTTGAAACCATTCTACTACCTGTGTTATTGGTTTGTGCACTGCTGGGTAAAACTCCTAAAATTTTGAGAAAATGGCATATTGCATACCAGAAAACTTGGATGATGAAATATTTGAAACCATTTTACTATTTTATTTATAATTTATTTATTGTATTTATACTACCAGTGTTGTTGGTTTGTGCACTGCTGGGTAAAACATTTGCCCAAAGGCAGTTTGGATTATCGATTTGGCACTCTTGTTTGCACAGGTGACTTTGTACATGCATGCGCATTTTTGTGAGGACGTGGGCATGCACGCATTTTCACACCAGTTTGAATGTTTACAGCACGTGACACTTTACTTGTGGATGGTGTAGCCAGACACCCATACAGTTTGCACATTAATAATGAATTTTTCTATGTTAGCCTGCATTATCCTAGTGGATGGTTTATTTATGGATATATTTGAAATACAATAATTAAAGACAGCAGGAGTTCACACCGATTATGTTCTGTGTTTTCCCGGGAGACCTTTTATGTTTTACTTGTTTTTATGTATGTAGTTTGTGTTTAATAAAGACAACTTTTTCCATGATTTGTCGTGACAGGTGTTTATCATAGGCCTTGATTGGCTTTGTCTTTTTTGGTTGTGTTTATGGGCTATTTTCAGCTTCAAGAAAATTGTGGCAAAAATGGTTAAAGTTTAGCATTTTTGCATTTTTCACAAAAACACGCAAAATTTTGAACAAAAATGGCGAAAACACGTAAAAATTTATATTTTTACTGTGAAATATTTTACCGCAAATACAAGAAAAATCTATATTTTTACTGTAACAAAATTGTAAATTTTAACATAATTTTCGTGAAAATTAATGCAAAAAAAATTGGTATTTTTGCTCATCATTGATAATATTTATATTTTACTACTATTTCACCAGTCCAATAAGGACAGCCAACACAAAACACTCGAGAAATCACATTGCTAAAAGCAACAAAAAACAAACACAACTATCCAACTCAACCACTCTGTGTGATCTGAGGCTCCTCCCTCAGGGCACACCTATTTATACTATCTGCAGTGCAATGGGCTTGATGCTCTATGAAATCTTTCAGATGTCTTATTAAGCAGAACTCTGTACCCTGTTCCTTGTAAATTAAGCTGTGTGCTCTGATCAGCATGAATTTCGTTGTTGGCTGTGTGGTCTATGCATATACATGTAGATGACAGTCTTATAGCAGAATCATGACTTGTTATGCCAATCTATTCCTCTTGGTTGAAAAATATGATCCTGAACATTAAGCCTGGAGCGCTTGCAGTTATTTTCATAGCAGACTTCAATGGGTAGTTGCCTAGGGAGAATGACATCAGAGGATGAGTTGCCAGTGCTGTATAACTAACGGCATGGGAGAAGAAGAGTTACGCCCTGAAGAAATGCCCCGGGCGTGAACCGTGTCGGTGGGCGGAGACTCTCGTACGCCTGGCCGCTCCGTCAGCTCTCTACAGAGTTTTGCCTAACCCGTGAGCCTCTGCGGTTAGCAGCGATGGCGCTTGACACGGAGAAGGCTTGGAGACCGTGCAGCAGGCTGCACTAGGACGCCAGTCAGCCACCGGTCCACGCTATACAGCGCCTGCTGAATGAATCCTCAGTGACTATCCGGAAGGGCCCCAACACACCTCCCAGACGTGCCAGAAAATCCAGGAGCTACAGTGCTGACCAATACTACAGACTGTCGGTGAGATCCATCCTTTAATACAGTTGCTTTATTCACCAGCATATGACAAAAAGCTTAGAAAAAACGGAGGCTAAAGCCCCAAGACATGTGGATATATAGCATGTGATCCCAATGTGATAAAAGCAAGACTGTTGCCACTGACAACAACATTATAAGTGTCATTATATGCCATCTTCTTGCGCAGCGCTGAGCTCAAAGTTAGGCTGTCTGGGGAAAGGAATGAATGTAGTGAGAGTGGATGGGTGTGAGATATATGGCCAGCCAGGAAGGTTCTTTGTGATAATCCGCAACATCTTTTCAAGATTTTATAATTCCTTTTTGTGATTTAATAAAGTATTGAATAATTTTTGATTACACTCGATACCTATTATTTTCAGTTTATTAGCATAATTAACTGGTTGTGTTCCAAAAAAGTGGGATAATTATTTAAAATTTCAAGCTGGGAGACGTGTCTTATCTGTCCCTAGCCATTGAAATATTTATATACCCACAGCCATGGATCAGAGTCTATAGACTCCATTTCATAATACTCTAAAAACGGGATTGATGGTCCCAACGTTTTGATCCTTATTGGATTTTTATACATTTGAAACCATTCTACTACCTGTGTTATTGGTTTGTGCACTGCTGGGTAAAACTCCTAAAATGTTGAGAAAATGGCATATTGCATACCAGAAAACTTGGATGATGAAATATTTGAAACCATTTTACTATTTTATTTATAATTTATTTATTGTATTTATACTACCAGTGTTGTTGGTTTGTGCACTGCTGGGTAAAACATTTGCCCAAAGGCAGTTTGGATTATCGATTTGGCACTCTTGTTTGCACATGTGACTTTGTACATGCATGCGCATTTTTGTGAGGACGTGGGCATGCACGCATTTTCACACCAGTTTGAATGTTTACAGCACGTGACACTTTACTTGTGGATGGTGTAGCCAGACACCCATACAGTTTGCACATTAATAATGAATTTTTCTATGTTAGCCTGCATTATCCTAGTGGATGGTTTATTTATGGATATATTTGAAATACAATAATTAAAGACAGCAGGAGTTCACACCGATTATGTTTTCCCGGGAGACCTTTTATGTTTTACTTGTTTTTATGTATGTAGTTTGTGTATAATAAAGACAACTTTTTCCATGATTTGTCGTGACAGGTGTTTATCATAGGCCTTGATTGGCTTTGTCTTTTTTGGTTGTGTTTATGGGCTATTTTCAGCTTCAAGAAAATTGTGGCAAAAATGGTTAAAGTTTAGCATTTTTGCATTTTTCACAAAAACACGCAAAATTTTGAACAAAAATGGCGAAAACACGTAAAAATTTATATTTTTACTGTGAAATATTTTACCGCAAATACAAGAAAAATCTATATTTTTACTGTAACAAAATTGTAAATTTTAACATAATTTTCGTGAAAATTAATGCAAAAAAATTTGGTATTTTTGCTCATCATTGATAATATTTATATTTTACTACTATTTCACCAGTCCAATAAGGACAGCCAACACAAAACACTCGAGAAATCACATTGCTAAAAGCAACAAAAAACAAACACAACTATCCAACTCAACCACTCTGTGTCATCTGAGGCTCCTCCCTCAGGGCACACCTATTTATACTATCTGCAGTGCAATGGGCTTGATGCTCTATGAAATCTTTCAGATGTCTTATTAAGCAGAACTCTGTACCCTGTTCCTTGTAAATTAAGCTGTGTGCTCTGATCAGCATGAATTTCGTTGTTGGCTGTGTGGTCTATGCATATACATGTAGATGACAGTCTTATAGCAGAATCATGACTTGTTATGCCAATCTATTCCTCTTGGTTGAAAAATATGATCCTGAACATTAAGCCTGGAGCGCTTGCAGTTATTTTCATAGCAGACTTCAATGGGTAGTTGCCTAGGGAGAATGACATCAGAGGATGAGTTGCCAGTGCTGTATAACTAACGGCATGGGAGAAGAAGAGTTACGCCCTGAAGAAATGCCCCGGGCGTGAACCGTGTCGGTGGGCGGAGACTCTCGTACGCCTGGCCGCTCCGTCAGCTCTCTACAGAGTTTTGCCTAACCCGTGAGCCTCTGCGGTTAGCAGCGATGGCGCTTGACACGGGGAAGGCTTGGAGACCGTGCAGCAGGCTGCACTAGGACGCCAGTCAGCCACCGGTCCACGCTATACAGCGCCTGCTGAATGAATCCTCAGTGACTATCCGGAAGGGCCCCAACACACCTCCCAGACGTGCCAGAAAATCCAGGAGCTACAGTGCTGACCAATACTACAGACTGTCGGTGAGATCCATCCTTTAATACAGTTGCTTTATTCACCAGCATATGACAAAAAGCTTAGAAAAAACGGAGGCTAAAGCCCCAAGACATGTGGATATATAGCATGTGATCCCAATGTGATAAAAGCAAGACTGTTGCCACTGACAACAACATTATAAGTGTCATTATATGCCATCTTCTTGCGCAGCGCTGAGCTCAAAGTTAGGCTGTCTGGGGAAAGGAATGAATGTAGTGAGAGTGGATGGGTGTGAGATATATGGCCAGCCAGGAAGGTTCTTTGTGATAATCCGCAACATCTTTTCAAGATTTTATAATTCCTTTTTGTGATTTAATAAAGTATTGAATAATTTTTGATTACACTCGATACCTATTATTTTCAGTTTATTAGCATAATTAACTGGTTGTGTTCCAAAAAAGTGGGATCATTATATATTTAAAATTTCAAGCTGGGAGACGTGTCTTATCTGTCCCTAGCCATTGAAATATTTATATACCCACAGCCATGGATCAGAGTCTATAGACTCCATTTCTTAATACTCTAAAAACGGGATTGATGGTCCCAACGTTTTGATCCTTATTGGATTTTTATACATTTGAAACCATTCTACTACCTGTGTTATTGGTTTGTGCACTGCTGGGTAAAACTCCTAAAATTTTGAGAAAATGGCATATTGCATACCAGAAAACTTGGATGATGAAATATTTGAAACCATTTTACTATTTTATTTATAATTTATTTATTGTATTTATACTACCAGTGTTGTTGGTTTGTGCACTGCTGGGTAAAACATTTGCCCAAAGGCAGTTTGGATTATCGATTTGGCACTCTTGTTTGCACAGGTGACTTTGTACATGCATGCGCATTTTTGTGAGGACGTGGGCATGCACGCATTTTCACACCAGTTTGAATGTTTACAGCACGTGACACTTTACTTGTGGATGGTGTAGCCAGACACCCATACAGTTTGCACATTAATAATGAATTTTTCTATGTTAGCCTGCATTATCCTAGTGGATGGTTTATTTATGGATATATTTGAAATACAATAATTAAAGACAGCAGGAGTTCACACCGATTATGTTCTGTGTTTTCCCGGGAGACCTTTTATGTTTTACTTGTTTTTATGTATGTAGTTTGTGTTTAATAAAGACAACTTTTTCCATGATTTGTCGTGACAGGTGTTTATCATAGGCCTTGATTGGCTTTGTCTTTTTTGGTTGTGTTTATGGGCTATTTTCAGCTTCAAGAAAATTGTGGCAAAAATGGTTAAAGTTTAGCATTTTTGCATTTTTCACAAAAACACGCAAAATTTTGAACAAAAATGGCGAAAACACGTAAAAATTTATATTTTTACTGTGAAATATTTTACCGCAAATACAAGAAAAATCTATATTTTTACTGTAACAAAATTGTAAATTTTAACATAATTTTCGTGAAAATTAATGCAAAAAAAATTGGTATTTTTGCTCATCATTGATAATATTTATATTTTACTACTATTTCACCAGTCCAATAAGGACAGCCAACACAAAACACTCGAGAAATCACATTGCTAAAAGCAACAAAAAACAAACACAACTATCCAACTCAACCACTCTGTGTGATCTGAGGCTCCTCCCTCAGGGCACACCTATTTATACTATCTGCAGTGCAATGGGCTTGATGCTCTATGAAATCTTTCAGATGTCTTATTAAGCAGAACTCTGTACCCTGTTCCTTGTAAATTAAGCTGTGTGCTCTGATCAGCATGAATTTCGTTGTTGGCTGTGTGGTCTATGCATATACATGTAGATGACAGTCTTATAGCAGAATCATGACTTGTTATGCCAATCTATTCCTCTTGGTTGAAAAATATGATCCTGAACATTAAGCCTGGAGCGCTTGCAGTTATTTTCATAGCAGACTTCAATGGGTAGTTGCCTAGGGAGAATGACATCAGAGGATGAGTTGCCAGTGCTGTATAACTAACGGCATGGGAGAAGAAGAGTTACGCCCTGAAGAAATGCCCCGGGCGTGAACCGTGTCGGTGGGCGGAGACTCTCGTACGCCTGGCCGCTCCGTCAGCTCTCTACAGAGTTTTGCCTAACCCGTGAGCCTCTGCGGTTAGCAGCGATGGCGCTTGACACGGAGAAGGCTTGGAGACCGTGCAGCAGGCTGCACTAGGACGCCAGTCAGCCACCGGTCCACGCTATACAGCGCCTGCTGAATGAATCCTCAGTGACTATCCGGAAGGGCCCCAACACACCTCCCAGACGTGCCAGAAAATCCAGGAGCTACAGTGCTGACCAATACTACAGACTGTCGGTGAGATCCATCCTTTAATACAGTTGCTTTATTCACCAGCATATGACAAAAAGCTTAGAAAAAACGGAGGCTAAAGCCCCAAGACATGTGGATATATAGCATGTGATCCCAATGTGATAAAAGCAAGACTGTTGCCACTGACAACAACATTATAAGTGTCATTATATGCCATCTTCTTGCGCAGCGCTGAGCTCAAAGTTAGGCTGTCTGGGGAAAGGAATGAATGTAGTGAGAGTGGATGGGTGTGAGATATATGGCCAGCCAGGAAGGTTCTTTGTGATAATCCGCAACATCTTTTCAAGATTTTATAATTCCTTTTTGTGATTTAATAAAGTATTGAATAATTTTTGATTACACTCGATACCTATTATTTTCAGTTTATTAGCATAATTAACTGGTTGTGTTCCAAAAAAGTGGGATCATTATTTAAAATTTCAAGCTGGGAGACGTGTCTTATCTGTCCCTAGCCATTGAAATATTTATATACCCACAGCCATGGATCAGAGTCTATAGACTCCATTTCATAATACTCTAAAAACGGGATTGATGGTCCCAACGTTTTGATCCTTATTGGATTTTTATACATTTGAAACCATTCTACTACCTGTGTTATTGGTTTGTGCACTGCTGGGTAAAACTCCTAAAATGTTGAGAAAATGGCATATTGCATACCAGAAAACTTGGATGATGAAATATTTGAAACCATTTTACTATTTTATTTATAATTTATTTATTGTATTTATACTACCAGTGTTGTTGGTTTGTGCACTGCTGGGTAAAACATTTGCCCAAAGGCAGTTTGGATTATCGATTTGGCACTCTTGTTTGCACATGTGACTTTGTACATGCATGCGCATTTTTGTGAGGACGTGGGCATGCACGCATTTTCACACCAGTTTGAATGTTTACAGCACGTGACACTTTACTTGTGGATGGTGTAGCCAGACACCCATACAGTTTGCACATTAATAATGAATTTTTCTATGTTAGCCTGCATTATCCTAGTGGATGGTTTATTTATGGATATATTTGAAATACAATAATTAAAGACAGCAGGAGTTCACACCGATTATGTTTTCCCGGGAGACCTTTTATGTTTTACTTGTTTTTATGTATGTAGTTTGTGTATAATAAAGACAACTTTTTCCATGATTTGTCGTGACAGGTGTTTATCATAGGCCTTGATTGGCTTTGTCTTTTTTGGTTGTGTTTATGGGCTATTTTCAGCTTCAAGAAAATTGTGGCAAAAATGGTTAAAGTTTAGCATTTTTGCATTTTTCACAAAAACACGCAAAATTTTGAACAAAAATGGCGAAAACACGTAAAAATTTATATTTTTACTGTGAAATATTTTACCGCAAATACAAGAAAAATCTATATTTTTACTGTAACAAAATTGTAAATTTTAACATAATTTTCGTGAAAATTAATGCAAAAAAAATTGGTATTTTTGCTCATCATTGATAATATTTATATTTTACTACTATTTCACCAGTCCAATAAGGACAGCCAACACAAAACACTCGAGAAATCACATTGCTAAAAGCAACAAAAAACAAACACAACTATCCAACTCAACCACTCTGTGTCATCTGAGGCTCCTCCCTCAGGGCACACCTATTTATACTATCTGCAGTGCAATGGGCTTGATGCTCTATGAAATCTTTCAGATGTCTTATTAAGCAGAACTCTGTACCCTGTTCCTTGTAAATTAAGCTGTGTGCTCTGATCAGCATGAATTTCGTTGTTGGCTGTGTGGTCTATGCATATACATGTAGATGACAGTCTTATAGCAGAATCATGACTTGTTATGCCAATCTATTCCTCTTGGTTGAAAAATATGATCCTGAACATTAAGCCTGGAGCGCTTGCAGTTATTTTCATAGCAGACTTCAATGGGTAGTTGCCTAGGGAGAATGACATCAGAGGATGAGTTGCCAGTGCTGTATAACTAACGGCATGGGAGAAGAAGAGTTACGCCCTGAAGAAATGCCCCGGGCGTGAACCGTGTCGGTGGGCGGAGACTCTCGTACGCCTGGCCGCTCCGTCAGCTCTCTACAGAGTTTTGCCTAACCCGTGAGCCTCTGCGGTTAGCAGCGATGGCGCTTGACACGGGGAAGGCTTGGAGACCGTGCAGCAGGCTGCACTAGGACGCCAGTCAGCCACCGGTCCACGCTATACAGCGCCTGCTGAATGAATCCTCAGTGACTATCCGGAAGGGCCCCAACACACCTCCCAGACGTGCCAGAAAATCCAGGAGCTACAGTGCTGACCAATACTACAGACTGTCGGTGAGATCCATCCTTTAATACAGTTGCTTTATTCACCAGCATATGACAAAAAGCTTAGAAAAAACGGAGGCTAAAGCCCCAAGACATGTGGATATATAGCATGTGATCCCAATGTGATAAAAGCAAGACTGTTGCCACTGACAACAACATTATAAGTGTCATTATATGCCATCTTCTTGCGCAGCGCTGAGCTCAAAGTTAGGCTGTCTGGGGAAAGGAATGAATGTAGTGAGAGTGGATGGGTGTGAGATATATGGCCAGCCAGGAAGGTTCTTTGTGATAATCCGCAACATCTTTTCAAGATTTTATAATTCCTTTTTGTGATTTAATAAAGTATTGAATAATTTTTGATTACACTCGATACCTATTATTTTCAGTTTATTAGCATAATTAACTGGTTGTGTTCCAAAAAAGTGGGATCATTATATATTTAAAATTTCAAGCTGGGAGACGTGTCTTATCTGTCCCTAGCCATTGAAATATTTATATACCCACAGCCATGGATCAGAGTCTATAGACTCCATTTCATAATACTCTAAAAACGGGATTGATGGTCCCAACGTTTTGATCCTTATTGGATTTTTATACATTTGAAACCATTCTACTACCTGTGTTATTGGTTTGTGCACTGCTGGGTAAAACTCCTAAAATGTTGAGAAAATGGCATATTGCATACCAGAAAACTTGGATGATGAAATATTTGAAACCATTTTACTATTTTATTTATAATTTATTTATTGTATTTATACTACCAGTGTTGTTGGTTTGTGCACTGCTGGGTAAAACATTTGCCCAAAGGCAGTTTGGATTATCGATTTGGCACTCTTGTTTGCACAGGTGACTTTGTACATGCATGCGCATTTTTGTGAGGACGTGGGCATGCACGCATTTTCACACCAGTTTGAATGTTTACAGCACGTGACACTTTACTTGTGGATGGTGTAGCCAGACACCCATACAGTTTGCACATTAATAATGAATTTTTCTATGTTAGCCTGCATTATCCTAGTGGATGGTTTATTTATGGATATATTTGAAATACAATAATTAAAGACAGCAGGAGTTCACACCGATTATGTTTTCCCGGGAGACCTTTTATGTTTTACTTGTTTTTATGTATGTAGTTTGTGTATAATAAAGACAACTTTTTCCATGATTTGTCGTGACAGGTGTTTATCATAGGCCTTGATTGGCTTTGTCTTTTTTGGTTGTGTTTATGGGCTATTTTCAGCTTCAAGAAAATTGTGGCAAAAATGGTTAAAGTTTAGCATTTTTGCATTTTTCACAAAAACACGCAAAATTTTGAACAAAAATGGCGAAAACACGTAAAAATTTATATTTTTACTGTGAAATATTTTACCGCAAATACAAGAAAAATCTATATTTTTACTGTAACAAAATTGTAAATTTTAACATAATTTTCGTGAAAATTAATGCAAAAAAAATTGGTATTTTTGCTCATCATTGATAATATTTATATTTTACTACTATTTCACCAGTCCAATAAGGACAGCCAACACAAAACACTCGAGAAATCACATTGCTAAAAGCAACAAAAAACAAACACAACTATCCAACTCAACCACTCTGTGTCATCTGAGGCTCCTCCCTCAGGGCACACCTATTTATACTATCTGCAGTGCAATGGGCTTGATGCTCTATGAAATCTTTCAGATGTCTTATTAAGCAGAACTCTGTACCCTGTTCCTTGTAAATTAAGCTGTGTGCTCTGATCAGCATGAATTTCGTTGTTGGCTGTGTGGTCTATGCATATACATGTAGATGACAGTCTTATAGCAGAATCATGACTTGTTATGCCAATCTATTCCTCTTGGTTGAAAAATATGATCCTGAACATTAAGCCTGGAGCGCTTGCAGTTATTTTCATAGCAGACTTCAATGGGTAGTTGCCTAGGGAGAATGACATCAGAGGATGAGTTGCCAGTGCTGTATAACTAACGGCATGGGAGAAGAAGAGTTACGCCCTGAAGAAATGCCCCGGGCGTGAACCGTGTCGGTGGGCGGAGACTCTCGTACGCCTGGCCGCTCCGTCAGCTCTCTACAGAGTTTTGCCTAACCCGTGAGCCTCTGCGGTTAGCAGCGATGGCGCTTGACACGGAGAAGGCTTGGAGACCGTGCAGCAGGCTGCACTAGGACGCCAGTCAGCCACCGGTCCACGCTATACAGCGCCTGTTGAATGAATCCTCAGTGACTATCCGGAAGGGCCCCAACACACCTCCCAGACGTGCCAGAAAATCCAGGAGCTACAGTGCTGACCAATACTACAGACTGTCGGTGAGATCCATCCTTTAATACAGTTGCTTTATTCACCAGCATATGACAAAAAGCTTAGAAAAAACGGAGGCTAAAGCCCCAAGACATGTGGATATATAGCATGTGATCCCAATGTGATAAAAGCAAGACTGTTGCCACTGACAACAACATTATAAGTGTCATATGCCATCTTCTTGCGCAGCGCTGAGCTCAAAGTTAGGCTGTCTGGGGAAAGGAATGAATGTAGTGAGAGTGGATGGGTGTGAGATATATGGCCAGCCAGGAAGGTTCTTTGTGATAATCCGCAACATCTTTTCAAGATTTTATAATTCCTTTTTGTGATTTAATAAAGTATTGAATAATTTTTGATTACACTCGATACCTATTATTTTCAGTTTATTAGCATAATTAACTGGTTGTGTTCCAAAAAAGTGGGATAATTATTTAAAATTTCAAGCTGGGAGACGTGTCTTATCTGTCCCTAGCCATTGAAATATTTATATACCCACAGCCATGGATCAGAGTCTATAGACTCCATTTCATAATACTCTAAAAACGGGATTGATGGTCCCAACGTTTTGATCCTTATTGGATTTTTATACATTTGAAACCATTCTACTACCTGTGTTATTGGTTTGTGCACTGCTGGGTAAAACTCCTAAAATTTTGAGAAAATGGCATATTGCATACCAGAAAACTTGGATGATGAAATATTTGAAACCATTTTACTATTTTATTTATAATTTATTTATTGTATTTATACTACCAGTGTTGTTGGTTTGTGCACTGCTGGGTAAAACATTTGCCCAAAGGCAGTTTGGATTATCGATTTGGCACTCTTGTTTGCACAGGTGACTTTGTACATGCATGCGCATTTTTGTGAGGACGTGGGCATGCACGCATTTTCACACCAGTTTGAATGTTTACAGCACGTGACACTTTACTTGTGGATGGTGTAGCCAGACACCCATACAGTTTGCACATTAATAATGAATTTTTCTATGTTAGCCTGCATTATCCTAGTGGATGGTTTATTTATGGATATATTTGAAATACAATAATTAAAGACAGCAGGAGTTCACACCGATTATGTTTTCCCGGGAGACCTTTTATGTTTTACTTGTTTTTATGTATGTAGTTTGTGTATAATAAAGACAACTTTTTCCATGATTTGTCGTGACAGGTGTTTATCATAGGCCTTGATTGGCTTTGTCTTTTTTGGTTGTGTTTATGGGCTATTTTCAGCTTCAAGAAAATTGTGGCAAAAATGGTTAAAGTTTAGCATTTTTGCATTTTTCACAAAAACACGCAAAATTTTGAACAAAAATGGCGAAAACACGTAAAAATTTATATTTTTACTGTGAAATATTTTACCGCAAATACAAGAAAAATCTATATTTTTACTGTAACAAAATTGTAAATTTTAACATAATTTTCGTGAAAATTAATGCAAAAAAAATTGGTATTTTTGCTCATCATTGATAATATTTATATTTTACTACTATTTCACCAGTCCAATAAGGACAGCCAACACAAAACACTCGAGAAATCACATTGCTAAAAGCAACAAAAAACAAACACAACTATCCAACTCAACCACTCTGTGTCATCTGAGGCTCCTCCCTCAGGGCACACCTATTTATACTATCTGCAGTGCAATGGGCTTGATGCTCTATGAAATCTTTCAGATGTCTTATTAAGCAGAACTCTGTACCCTGTTCCTTGTAAATTAAGCTGTGTGCTCTGATCAGCATGAATTTCGTTGTTGGCTGTGTGGTCTATGCATATACATGTAGATGACAGTCTTATAGCAGAATCATGACTTGTTATGCCAATCTATTCCTCTTGGTTGAAAAATATGATCCTGAACATTAAGCCTGGAGCGCTTGCAGTTATTTTCATAGCAGACTTCAATGGGTAGTTGCCTAGGGAGAATGACATCAGAGGATGAGTTGCCAGTGCTGTATAACTAACGGCATGGGAGAAGAGTTACGCCCTGAAGAAATGCCCCGGGCGTGAACCGTGTCGGTGGGCGGAGACTCTCGTACGCCTGGCCGCTCCGTCAGCTCTCTACAGAGTTTTGCCTAACCCGTGAGCCTCTGCGGTTAGCAGCGATGGCGCTTGACACGGGGAAGGCTTGGAGACCGTGCAGCAGGCTGCACTAGGACGCCAGTCAGCCACCGGTCCACGCTATACAGCGCCTGCTGAATGAATCCTCAGTGACTATCCGGAAGGGCCCCAACACACCTCCCAGACGTGCCAGAAAATCCAGGAGCTACAGTGCTGACCAATACTACAGACTGTCGGTGAGATCCATCCTTTAATACAGTTGCTTTATTCACCAGCATATGACAAAAAGCTTAGAAAAAACGGAGGCTAAAGCCCCAAGACATGTGGATATATAGCATGTGATCCCAATGTGATAAAAGCAAGACTGTTGCCACTGACAACAACATTATAAGTGTCATTATATGCCATCTTCTTGCGCAGCGCTGAGCTCAAAGTTAGGCTGTCTGGGGAAAGGAATGAATGTAGTGAGAGTGGATGGGTGTGAGATATATGGCCAGCCAGGAAGGTTCTTTGTGATAATCCGCAACATCTTTTCAAGATTTTATAATTCCTTTTTGTGATTTAATAAAGTATTGAATAATTTTTGATTACACTCGATACCTATTATTTTCAGTTTATTAGCATAATTAACTGGTTGTGTTCCAAAAAAGTGGGATCATTATATATTTAAAATTTCAAGCTGGGAGACGTGTCTTATCTGTCCCTAGCCATTGAAATATTTATATACCCACAGCCATGGATCAGAGTCTATAGACTCCATTTCATAATACTCTAAAAACGGGATTGATGGTCCCAACGTTTTGATCCTTATTGGATTTTTATACATTTGAAACCATTCTACTACCTGTGTTATTGGTTTGTGCACTGCTGGGTAAAACTCCTAAAATTTTGAGAAAATGGCATATTGCATACCAGAAAACTTGGATGATGAAATATTTGAAACCATTTTACTATTTTATTTATAATTTATTTATTGTATTTATACTACCAGTGTTGTTGGTTTGTGCACTGCTGGGTAAAACATTTGCCCAAAGGCAGTTTGGATTATCGATTTGGCACTCTTGTTTGCACAGGTGACTTTGTACATGCATGCGCATTTTTGTGAGGACGTGGGCATGCACGCATTTTCACACCAGTTTGAATGTTTACAGCACGTGACACTTTACTTGTGGATGGTGTAGCCAGACACCCATACAGTTTGCACATTAATAATGAATTTTTCTATGTTAGCCTGCATTATCCTAGTGGATGGTTTATTTATGGATATATTTGAAATACAATAATTAAAGACAGCAGGAGTTCACACCGATTATGTTTTCCCGGGAGACCTTTTATGTTTTACTTGTTTTTATGTATGTAGTTTGTGTATAATAAAGACAACTTTTTCCATGATTTGTCGTGACAGGTGTTTATCATAGGCCTTGATTGGCTTTGTCTTTTTTGGTTGTGTTTATGGGCTATTTTCAGCTTCAAGAAAATTGTGGCAAAAATGGTTAAAGTTTAGCATTTTTGCATTTTTCACAAAAACACGCAAAATTTTGAACAAAAATGGCGAAAACACGTAAAAATTTATATTTTTACTGTGAAATATTTTACCGCAAATACAAGAAAAATCTATATTTTTACTGTAACAAAATTGTAAATTTTAACATAATTTTCGTGAAAATTAATGCAAAAAAAATTGGTATTTTTGCTCATCATTGATAATATTTATATTTTACTACTATTTCACCAGTCCAATAAGGACAGCCAACACAAAACACTCGAGAAATCACATTGCTAAAAGCAACAAAAAACAAACACAACTATCCAACTCAACCACTCTGTGTCATCTGAGGCTCCTCCCTCAGGGCACACCTATTTATACTATCTGCAGTGCAATGGGCTTGATGCTCTATGAAATCTTTCAGATGTCTTATTAAGCAGAACTCTGTACCCTGTTCCTTGTAAATTAAGCTGTGTGCTCTGATCAGCATGAATTTCGTTGTTGGCTGTGTGGTCTATGCATATACATGTAGATGACAGTCTTATAGCAGAATCATGACTTGTTATGCCAATCTATTCCTCTTGGTTGAAAAATATGATCCTGAACATTAAGCCTGGAGCGCTTGCAGTTATTTTCATAGCAGACTTCAATGGGTAGTTGCCTAGGGAGAATGACATCAGAGGATGAGTTGCCAGTGCTGTATAACTAACGGCATGGGAGAAGAAGAGTTACGCCCTGAAGAAATGCCCCGGGCGTGAACCGTGTCGGTGGGCGGAGACTCTCGTACGCCTGGCCGCTCCGTCAGCTCTCTACAGAGTTTTGCCTAACCCGTGAGCCTCTGCGGTTAGCAGCGATGGCGCTTGACACGGGGAAGGCTTGGAGACCGTGCAGCAGGCTGCACTAGGACGCCAGTCAGCCACCGGTCCACGCTATACAGCGCCTGCTGAATGAATCCTCAGTGACTATCCGGAAGGGCCCCAACACACCTCCCAGACGTGCCAGAAAATCCAGGAGCTACAGTGCTGACCAATACTACAGACTGTCGGTGAGATCCATCCTTTAATACAGTTGCTTTATTCACCAGCATATGACAAAAAGCTTAGAAAAAACGGAGGCTAAAGCCCCAAGACATGTGGATATATAGCATGTGATCCCAATGTGATAAAAGCAAGACTGTTGCCACTGACAACAACATTATAAGTGTCATTATATGCCATCTTCTTGCGCAGCGCTGAGCTCAAAGTTAGGCTGTCTGGGGAAAGGAATGAATGTAGTGAGAGTGGATGGGTGTGAGATATATGGCCAGCCAGGAAGGTTCTTTGTGATAATCCGCAACATCTTTTCAAGATTTTATAATTCCTTTTTGTGATTTAATAAAGTATTGAATAATTTTTGATTACACTCGATACCTATTATTTTCAGTTTATTAGCATAATTAACTGGTTGTGTTCCAAAAAAGTGGGATCATTATATATTTAAAATTTCAAGCTGGGAGACGTGTCTTATCTGTCCCTAGCCATTGAAATATTTATATACCCACAGCCATGGATCAGAGTCTATAGACTCCATTTCATAATACTCTAAAAACGGGATTGATGGTCCCAACGTTTTGATCCTTATTGGATTTTTATACATTTGAAACCATTCTACTACCTGTGTTATTGGTTTGTGCACTGCTGGGTAAAACTCCTAAAATTTTGAGAAAATGGCATATTGCATACCAGAAAACTTGGATGATGAAATATTTGAAACCATTTTACTATTTTATTTATAATTTATTTATTGTATTTATACTACCAGTGTTGTTGGTTTGTGCACTGCTGGGTAAAACATTTGCCCAAAGGCAGTTTGGATTATCGATTTGGCACTCTTGTTTGCACAGGTGACTTTGTACATGCATGCGCATTTTTGTGAGGACGTGGGCATGCACGCATTTTCACACCAGTTTGAATGTTTACAGCACGTGACACTTTACTTGTGGATGGTGTAGCCAGACACCCATACAGTTTGCACATTAATAATGAATTTTTCTATGTTAGCCTGCATTATCCTAGTGGATGGTTTATTTATGGATATATTTGAAATACAATAATTAAAGACAGCAGGAGTTCACACCGATTATGTTTTCCCGGGAGACCTTTTATGTTTTACTTGTTTTTATGTATGTAGTTTGTGTATAATAAAGACAACTTTTTCCATGATTTGTCGTGACAGGTGTTTATCATAGGCCTTGATTGGCTTTGTCTTTTTTGGTTGTGTTTATGGGCTATTTTCAGCTTCAAGAAAATTGTGGCAAAAATGGTTAAAGTTTAGCATTTTTGCATTTTTCACAAAAACACGCAAAATTTTGAACAAAAATGGCGAAAACACGTAAAAATTTATATTTTTACTGTGAAATATTTTACCGCAAATACAAGAAAAATCTATATTTTTACTGTAACAAAATTGTAAATTTTAACATAATTTTCGTGAAAATTAATGCAAAAAAAATTGGTATTTTTGCTCATCATTGATAATATTTATATTTTACTACTATTTCACCAGTCCAATAAGGACAGCCAACACAAAACACTCGAGAAATCACATTGCTAAAAGCAACAAAAAACAAACACAACTATCCAACTCAACCACTCTGTGTCATCTGAGGCTCCTCCCTCAGGGCACACCTATTTATACTATCTGCAGTGCAATGGGCTTGATGCTCTATGAAATCTTTCAGATGTCTTATTAAGCAGAACTCTGTACCCTGTTCCTTGTAAATTAAGCTGTGTGCTCTGATCAGCATGAATTTCGTTGTTGGCTGTGTGGTCTATGCATATACATGTAGATGACAGTCTTATAGCAGAATCATGACTTGTTATGCCAATCTATTCCTCTTGGTTGAAAAATATGATCCTGAACATTAAGCCTGGAGCGCTTGCAGTTATTTTCATAGCAGACTTCAATGGGTAGTTGCCTAGGGAGAATGACATCAGAGGATGAGTTGCCAGTGCTGTATAACTAACGGCATGGGAGAAGAAGAGTTACGCCCTGAAGAAATGCCCCGGGCGTGAACCGTGTCGGTGGGCGGAGACTCTCGTACGCCTGGCCGCTCCGTCAGCTCTCTACAGAGTTTTGCCTAACCCGTGAGCCTCTGCGGTTAGCAGCGATGGCGCTTGACACGGGGAAGGCTTGGAGACCGTGCAGCAGGCTGCACTAGGACGCCAGTCAGCCACCGGTCCACGCTATACAGCGCCTGCTGAATGAATCCTCAGTGACTATCCGGAAGGGCCCCAACACACCTCCCAGACGTGCCAGAAAATCCAGGAGCTACAGTGCTGACCAATACTACAGACTGTCGGTGAGATCCATCCTTTAATACAGTTGCTTTATTCACCAGCATATGACAAAAAGCTTAGAAAAAACGGAGGCTAAAGCCCCAAGACATGTGGATATATAGCATGTGATCCCAATGTGATAAAAGCAAGACTGTTGCCACTGACAACAACATTATAAGTGTCATTATATGCCATCTTCTTGCGCAGCGCTGAGCTCAAAGTTAGGCTGTCTGGGGAAAGGAATGAATGTAGTGAGAGTGGATGGGTGTGAGATATATGGCCAGCCAGGAAGGTTCTTTGTGATAATCCGCAACATCTTTTCAAGATTTTATAATTCCTTTTTGTGATTTAATAAAGTATTGAATAATTTTTGATTACACTCGATACCTATTATTTTCAGTTTATTAGCATAATTAACTGGTTGTGTTCCAAAAAAGTGGGATAATTATTTAAAATTTCAAGCTGGGAGACGTGTCTTATCTGTCCCTAGCCATTGAAATATTTATATACCCACAGCCATGGATCAGAGTCTATAGACTCCATTTCATAATACTCTAAAAACGGGATTGATGGTCCCAACGTTTTGATCCTTATTGGATTTTTATACATTTGAAACCATTCTACTACCTGTGTTATTGGTTTGTGCACTGCTGGGTAAAACTCCTAAAATGTTGAGAAAATGGCATATTGCATACCAGAAAACTTGGATGATGAAATATTTGAAACCATTTTACTATTTTATTTATAATTTATTTATTGTATTTATACTACCAGTGTTGTTGGTTTGTGCACTGCTGGGTAAAACATTTGCCCAAAGGCAGTTTGGATTATCGATTTGGCACTCTTGTTTGCACATGTGACTTTGTACATGCATGCGCATTTTTGTGAGGACGTGGGCATGCACGCATTTTCACACCAGTTTGAATGTTTACAGCACGTGACACTTTACTTGTGGATGGTGTAGCCAGACACCCATACAGTTTGCACATTAATAATGAATTTTTCTATGTTAGCCTGCATTATCCTAGTGGATGGTTTATTTATGGATATATTTGAAATACAATAATTAAAGACAGCAGGAGTTCACACCGATTATGTTTTCCCGGGAGACCTTTTATGTTTTACTTGTTTTTATGTATGTAGTTTGTGTATAATAAAGACAACTTTTTCCATGATTTGTCGTGACAGGTGTTTATCATAGGCCTTGATTGGCTTTGTCTTTTTTGGTTGTGTTTATGGGCTATTTTCAGCTTCAAGAAAATTGTGGCAAAAATGGTTAAAGTTTAGCATTTTTGCATTTTTCACAAAAACACGCAAAATTTTGAACAAAAATGGCGAAAACACGTAAAAATTTATATTTTTACTGTGAAATATTTTACCGCAAATACAAGAAAAATCTATATTTTTACTGTAACAAAATTGTAAATTTTAACATAATTTTCGTGAAAATTAATGCAAAAAAATTTGGTATTTTTGCTCATCATTGATAATATTTATATTTTACTACTATTTCACCAGTCCAATAAGGACAGCCAACACAAAACACTCGAGAAATCACATTGCTAAAAGCAACAAAAAACAAACACAACTATCCAACTCAACCACTCTGTGTCATCTGAGGCTCCTCCCTCAGGGCACACCTATTTATACTATCTGCAGTGCAATGGGCTTGATGCTCTATGAAATCTTTCAGATGTCTTATTAAGCAGAACTCTGTACCCTGTTCCTTGTAAATTAAGCTGTGTGCTCTGATCAGCATGAATTTCGTTGTTGGCTGTGTGGTCTATGCATATACATGTAGATGACAGTCTTATAGCAGAATCATGACTTGTTATGCCAATCTATTCCTCTTGGTTGAAAAATATGATCCTGAACATTAAGCCTGGAGCGCTTGCAGTTATTTTCATAGCAGACTTCAATGGGTAGTTGCCTAGGGAGAATGACATCAGAGGATGAGTTGCCAGTGCTGTATAACTAACGGCATGGGAGAAGAAGAGTTACGCCCTGAAGAAATGCCCCGGGCGTGAACCGTGTCGGTGGGCGGAGACTCTCGTACGCCTGGCCGCTCCGTCAGCTCTCTACAGAGTTTTGCCTAACCCGTGAGCCTCTGCGGTTAGCAGCGATGGCGCTTGACACGGGGAAGGCTTGGAGACCGTGCAGCAGGCTGCACTAGGACGCCAGTCAGCCACCGGTCCACGCTATACAGCGCCTGCTGAATGAATCCTCAGTGACTATCCGGAAGGGCCCCAACACACCTCCCAGACGTGCCAGAAAATCCAGGAGCTACAGTGCTGACCAATACTACAGACTGTCGGTGAGATCCATCCTTTAATACAGTTGCTTTATTCACCAGCATATGACAAAAAGCTTAGAAAAAACGGAGGCTAAAGCCCCAAGACATGTGGATATATAGCATGTGATCCCAATGTGATAAAAGCAAGACTGTTGCCACTGACAACAACATTATAAGTGTCATTATATGCCATCTTCTTGCGCAGCGCTGAGCTCAAAGTTAGGCTGTCTGGGGAAAGGAATGAATGTAGTGAGAGTGGATGGGTGTGAGATATATGGCCAGCCAGGAAGGTTCTTTGTGATAATCCGCAACATCTTTTCAAGATTTTATAATTCCTTTTTGTGATTTAATAAAGTATTGAATAATTTTTGATTACACTCGATACCTATTATTTTCAGTTTATTAGCATAATTAACTGGTTGTGTTCCAAAAAAGTGGGATCATTATATATTTAAAATTTCAAGCTGGGAGACGTGTCTTATCTGTCCCTAGCCATTGAAATATTTATATACCCACAGCCATGGATCAGAGTCTATAGACTCCATTTCTTAATACTCTAAAAACGGGATTGATGGTCCCAACGTTTTGATCCTTATTGGATTTTTATACATTTGAAACCATTCTACTACCTGTGTTATTGGTTTGTGCACTGCTGGGTAAAACTCCTAAAATTTTGAGAAAATGGCATATTGCATACCAGAAAACTTGGATGATGAAATATTTGAAACCATTTTACTATTTTATTTATAATTTATTTATTGTATTTATACTACCAGTGTTGTTGGTTTGTGCACTGCTGGGTAAAACATTTGCCCAAAGGCAGTTTGGATTATCGATTTGGCACTCTTGTTTGCACAGGTGACTTTGTACATGCATGCGCATTTTTGTGAGGACGTGGGCATGCACGCATTTTCACACCAGTTTGAATGTTTACAGCACGTGACACTTTACTTGTGGATGGTGTAGCCAGACACCCATACAGTTTGCACATTAATAATGAATTTTTCTATGTTAGCCTGCATTATCCTAGTGGATGGTTTATTTATGGATATATTTGAAATACAATAATTAAAGACAGCAGGAGTTCACACCGATTATGTTCTGTGTTTTCCCGGGAGACCTTTTATGTTTTACTTGTTTTTATGTATGTAGTTTGTGTTTAATAAAGACAACTTTTTCCATGATTTGTCGTGACAGGTGTTTATCATAGGCCTTGATTGGCTTTGTCTTTTTTGGTTGTGTTTATGGGCTATTTTCAGCTTCAAGAAAATTGTGGCAAAAATGGTTAAAGTTTAGCATTTTTGCATTTTTCACAAAAACACGCAAAATTTTGAACAAAAATGGCGAAAACACGTAAAAATTTATATTTTTACTGTGAAATATTTTACCGCAAATACAAGAAAAATCTATATTTTTACTGTAACAAAATTGTAAATTTTAACATAATTTTCGTGAAAATTAATGCAAAAAAAATTGGTATTTTTGCTCATCATTGATAATATTTATATTTTACTACTATTTCACCAGTCCAATAAGGACAGCCAACACAAAACACTCGAGAAATCACATTGCTAAAAGCAACAAAAAACAAACACAACTATCCAACTCAACCACTCTGTGTGATCTGAGGCTCCTCCCTCAGGGCACACCTATTTATACTATCTGCAGTGCAATGGGCTTGATGCTCTATGAAATCTTTCAGATGTCTTATTAAGCAGAACTCTGTACCCTGTTCCTTGTAAATTAAGCTGTGTGCTCTGATCAGCATGAATTTCGTTGTTGGCTGTGTGGTCTATGCATATACATGTAGATGACAGTCTTATAGCAGAATCATGACTTGTTATGCCAATCTATTCCTCTTGGTTGAAAAATATGATCCTGAACATTAAGCCTGGAGCGCTTGCAGTTATTTTCATAGCAGACTTCAATGGGTAGTTGCCTAGGGAGAATGACATCAGAGGATGAGTTGCCAGTGCTGTATAACTAACGGCATGGGAGAAGAAGAGTTACGCCCTGAAGAAATGCCCCGGGCGTGAACCGTGTCGGTGGGCGGAGACTCTCGTACGCCTGGCCGCTCCGTCAGCTCTCTACAGAGTTTTGCCTAACCCGTGAGCCTCTGCGGTTAGCAGCGATGGCGCTTGACACGGAGAAGGCTTGGAGACCGTGCAGCAGGCTGCACTAGGACGCCAGTCAGCCACCGGTCCACGCTATACAGCGCCTGCTGAATGAATCCTCAGTGACTATCCGGAAGGGCCCCAACACACCTCCCAGACGTGCCAGAAAATCCAGGAGCTACAGTGCTGACCAATACTACAGACTGTCGGTGAGATCCATCCTTTAATACAGTTGCTTTATTCACCAGCATATGACAAAAAGCTTAGAAAAAACGGAGGCTAAAGCCCCAAGACATGTGGATATATAGCATGTGATCCCAATGTGATAAAAGCAAGACTGTTGCCACTGACAACAACATTATAAGTGTCATTATATGCCATCTTCTTGCGCAGCGCTGAGCTCAAAGTTAGGCTGTCTGGGGAAAGGAATGAATGTAGTGAGAGTGGATGGGTGTGAGATATATGGCCAGCCAGGAAGGTTCTTTGTGATAATCCGCAACATCTTTTCAAGATTTTATAATTCCTTTTTGTGATTTAATAAAGTATTGAATAATTTTTGATTACACTCGATACCTATTATTTTCAGTTTATTAGCATAATTAACTGGTTGTGTTCCAAAAAAGTGGGATCATTATATATTTAAAATTTCAAGCTGGGAGACGTGTCTTATCTGTCCCTAGCCATTGAAATATTTATATACCCACAGCCATGGATCAGAGTCTATAGACTCCATTTCATAATACTCTAAAAACGGGATTGATGGTCCCAACGTTTTGATCCTTATTGGATTTTTATACATTTGAAACCATTCTACTACCTGTGTTATTGGTTTGTGCACTGCTGGGTAAAACTCCTAAAATTTTGAGAAAATGGCATATTGCATACCAGAAAACTTGGATGATGAAATATTTGAAACCATTTTACTATTTTATTTATAATTTATTTATTGTATTTATACTACCAGTGTTGTTGGTTTGTGCACTGCTGGGTAAAACATTTGCCCAAAGGCAGTTTGGATTATCGATTTGGCACTCTTGTTTGCACAGGTGACTTTGTACATGCATGCGCATTTTTGTGAGGACGTGGGCATGCACGCATTTTCACACCAGTTTGAATGTTTACAGCACGTGACACTTTACTTGTGGATGGTGTAGCCAGACACCCATACAGTTTGCACATTAATAATGAATTTTTCTATGTTAGCCTGCATTATCCTAGTGGATGGTTTATTTATGGATATATTTGAAATACAATAATTAAAGACAGCAGGAGTTCACACCGATTATGTTTTCCCGGGAGACCTTTTATGTTTTACTTGTTTTTATGTATGTAGTTTGTGTATAATAAAGACAACTTTTTCCATGATTTGTCGTGACAGGTGTTTATCATAGGCCTTGATTGGCTTTGTCTTTTTTGGTTGTGTTTATGGGCTATTTTCAGCTTCAAGAAAATTGTGGCAAAAATGGTTAAAGTTTAGCATTTTTGCATTTTTCACAAAAACACGCAAAATTTTGAACAAAAATGGCGAAAACACGTAAAAATTTATATTTTTACTGTGAAATATTTTACCGCAAATACAAGAAAAATCTATATTTTTACTGTAACAAAATTGTAAATTTTAACATAATTTTCGTGAAAATTAATGCAAAAAAAATTGGTATTTTTGCTCATCATTGATAATATTTATATTTTACTACTATTTCACCAGTCCAATAAGGACAGCCAACACAAAACACTCGAGAAATCACATTGCTAAAAGCAACAAAAAACAAACACAACTATCCAACTCAACCACTCTGTGTCATCTGAGGCTCCTCCCTCAGGGCACACCTATTTATACTATCTGCAGTGCAATGGGCTTGATGCTCTATGAAATCTTTCAGATGTCTTATTAAGCAGAACTCTGTACCCTGTTCCTTGTAAATTAAGCTGTGTGCTCTGATCAGCATGAATTTCGTTGTTGGCTGTGTGGTCTATGCATATACATGTAGATGACAGTCTTATAGCAGAATCATGACTTGTTATGCCAATCTATTCCTCTTGGTTGAAAAATATGATCCTGAACATTAAGCCTGGAGCGCTTGCAGTTATTTTCATAGCAGACTTCAATGGGTAGTTGCCTAGGGAGAATGACATCAGAGGATGAGTTGCCAGTGCTGTATAACTAACGGCATGGGAGAAGAAGAGTTACGCCCTGAAGAAATGCCCCGGGCGTGAACCGTGTCGGTGGGCGGAGACTCTCGTACGCCTGGCCGCTCCGTCAGCTCTCTACAGAGTTTTGCCTAACCCGTGAGCCTCTGCGGTTAGCAGCGATGGCGCTTGACACGGGGAAGGCTTGGAGACCGTGCAGCAGGCTGCACTAGGACGCCAGTCAGCCACCGGTCCACGCTATACAGCGCCTGCTGAATGAATCCTCAGTGACTATCCGGAAGGGCCCCAACACACCTCCCAGACGTGCCAGAAAATCCAGGAGCTACAGTGCTGACCACTACTACAGACTGTCGGTGAGATCCATCCTTTAATACAGTTGCTTTATTCACCAGCATATGACAAAAAGCTTAGAAAAAACGGAGGCTAAAGCCCCAAGACATGTGGATATATAGCATGTGATCCCAATGTGATAAAAGCAAGACTGTTGCCACTGACAACAACATTATAAGTGTCATTATATGCCATCTTCTTGCGCAGCGCTGAGCTCAAAGTTAGGCTGTCTGGGGAAAGGAATGAATGTAGTGAGAGTGGATGGGTGTGAGATATATGGCCAGCCAGGAAGGTTCTTTGTGATAATCCGCAACATCTTTTCAAGATTTTATAATTCCTTTTTGTGATTTAATAAAGTATTGAATAATTTTTGATTACACTCGATACCTATTATTTTCAGTTTATTAGCATAATTAACTGGTTGTGTTCCAAAAAAGTGGGATCATTATATATTTAAAATTTCAAGCTGGGAGACGTGTCTTATCTGTCCCTAGCCATTGAAATATTTATATACCCACAGCCATGGATCAGAGTCTATAGACTCCATTTCATAATACTCTAAAAACGGGATTGATGGTCCCAACGTTTTGATCCTTATTGGATTTTTATACATTTGAAACCATTCTACTACCTGTGTTATTGGTTTGTGCACTGCTGGGTAAAACTCCTAAAATTTTGAGAAAATGGCATATTGCATACCAGAAAACTTGGATGATGAAATATTTGAAACCATTTTACTATTTTATTTATAATTTATTTATTGTATTTATACTACCAGTGTTGTTGGTTTGTGCACTGCTGGGTAAAACATTTGCCCAAAGGCAGTTTGGATTATCGATTTGGCACTCTTGTTTGCACAGGTGACTTTGTACATGCATGCGCATTTTTGTGAGGACGTGGGCATGCACGCATTTTCACACCAGTTTGAATGTTTACAGCACGTGACACTTTACTTGTGGATGGTGTAGCCAGACACCCATACAGTTTGCACATTAATAATGAATTTTTCTATGTTAGCCTGCATTATCCTAGTGGATGGTTTATTTATGGATATATTTGAAATACAATAATTAAAGACAGCAGGAGTTCACACCGATTATGTTTTCCCGGGAGACCTTTTATGTTTTACTTGTTTTTATGTATGTAGTTTGTGTATAATAAAGACAACTTTTTCCATGATTTGTCGTGACAGGTGTTTATCATAGGCCTTGATTGGCTTTGTCTTTTTTGGTTGTGTTTATGGGCTATTTTCAGCTTCAAGAAAATTGTGGCAAAAATGGTTAAAGTTTAGCATTTTTGCATTTTTCACAAAAACACGCAAAATTTTGAACAAAAATGGCGAAAACACGTAAAAATGTATATTTTTACTGTGAAATATTTTACCGCAAATACAAGAAAAATCTATATTTTTACTGTAACAAAATTGTAAATTTTAACATAATTTTCGTGAAAATTAATGCAAAAAAAAATGGTATTTTTGCTCATCATTGATAATATTTATATTTTACTACTATTTCACCAGTCCAATAAGGACAGCCAACACAAAACACTCGAGAAATCACATTGCTAAAAGCAACAAAAAACAAACACAACTATCCAACTCAACCACTCTGTGTCATCTGAGGCTCCTCCCTCAGGGCACACCTATTTATACTATCTGCAGTGCAATGGGCTTGATGCTCTATGAAATCTTTCAGATGTCTTATTAAGCAGAACTCTGTACCCTGTTCCTTGTAAATTAAGCTGTGTGCTCTGATCAGCATGAATTTCGTTGTTGGCTGTGTGGTCTATGCATATACATGTAGATGACAGTCTTATAGCAGAATCATGACTTGTTATGCCAATCTATTCCTCTTGGTTGAAAAATATGATCCTGAACATTAAGCCTGGAGCGCTTGCAGTTATTTTCATAGCAGACTTCAATGGGTAGTTGCCTAGGGAGAATGACATCAGAGGATGAGTTGCCAGTGCTGTATAACTAACGGCATGGGAGAAGAAGAGTTACGCCCTGAAGAAATGCCCCGGGCGTGAACCGTGTCGGTGGGCGGAGACTCTCGTACGCCTGGCCGCTCCGTCAGCTCTCTACAGAGTTTTGCCTAACCCGTGAGCCTCTGCGGTTAGCAGCGATGGCGCTTGACACGGAGAAGGCTTGGAGACCGTGCAGCAGGCTGCACTAGGACGCCAGTCAGCCACCGGTCCACGCTATACAGCGCCTGCTGAATGAATCCTCAGTGACTATCCGGAAGGGCCCCAACACACCTCCCAGACGTGCCAGAAAATCCAGGAGCTACAGTGCTGACCAATACTACAGACTGTCGGTGAGATCCATCCTTTAATACAGTTGCTTTATTCACCAGCATATGACAAAAAGCTTAGAAAAAACGGAGGCTAAAGCCCCAAGACATGTGGATATATAGCATGTGATCCCAATGTGATAAAAGCAAGACTGTTGCCACTGACAACAACATTATAAGTGTCATTATATGCCATCTTCTTGCGCAGCGCTGAGCTCAAAGTTAGGCTGTCTGGGGAAAGGAATGAATGTAGTGAGAGTGGATGGGTGTGAGATATATGGCCAGCCAGGAAGGTTCTTTGTGATAATCCGCAACATCTTTTCAAGATTTTATAATTCCTTTTTGTGATTTAATAAAGTATTGAATAATTTTTGATTACACTCGATACCTATTATTTTCAGTTTATTAGCATAATTAACTGGTTGTGTTCCAAAAAAGTGGGATCATTATATATTTAAAATTTCAAGCTGGGAGACGTGTCTTATCTGTCCCTAGCCATTGAAATATTTATATACCCACAGCCATGGATCAGAGTCTATAGACTCCATTTCATAATACTCTAAAAACGGGATTGATGGTCCCAACGTTTTGATCCTTATTGGATTTTTATACATTTGAAACCATTCTACTACCTGTGTTATTGGTTTGTGCACTGCTGGGTAAAACTCCTAAAATTTTGAGAAAATGGCATATTGCATACCAGAAAACTTGGATGATGAAATATTTGAAACCATTTTACTATTTTATTTATAATTTATTTATTGTATTTATACTACCAGTGTTGTTGGTTTGTGCACTGCTGGGTAAAACATTTGCCCAAAGGCAGTTTGGATTATCGATTTGGCACTCTTGTTTGCACAGGTGACTTTGTACATGCATGCGCATTTTTGTGAGGACGTGGGCATGCACGCATTTTCACACCAGTTTGAATGTTTACAGCACGTGACACTTTACTTGTGGATGGTGTAGCCAGACACCCATACAGTTTGCACATTAATAATGAATTTTTCTATGTTAGCCTGCATTATCCTAGTGGATGGTTTATTTATGGATATATTTGAAATACAATAATTAAAGACAGCAGGAGTTCACACCGATTATGTTTTCCCGGGAGACCTTTTATGTTTTACTTGTTTTTATGTATGTAGTTTGTGTATAATAAAGACAACTTTTTCCATGATTTGTCGTGACAGGTGTTTATCATAGGCCTTGATTGGCTTTGTCTTTTTTGGTTGTGTTTATGGGCTATTTTCAGCTTCAAGAAAATTGTGGCAAAAATGGTTAAAGTTTAGCATTTTTGCATTTTTCACAAAAACACGCAAAATTTTGAACAAAAATGGCGAAAACACGTAAAAATTTATATTTTTACTGTGAAATATTTTACCGCAAATACAAGAAAAATCTATATTTTTACTGTAACAAAATTGTAAATTTTAACATAATTTTCGTGAAAATTAATGCAAAAAAAATTGGTATTTTTGCTCATCATTGATAATATTTATATTTTACTACTATTTCACCAGTCCAATAAGGACAGCCAACACAAAACACTCGAGAAATCACATTGCTAAAAGCAACAAAAAACAAACACAACTATCCAACTCAACCACTCTGTGTCATCTGAGGCTCCTCCCTCAGGGCACACCTATTTATACTATCTGCAGTGCAATGGGCTTGATGCTCTATGAAATCTTTCAGATGTCTTATTAAGCAGAACTCTGTACCCTGTTCCTTGTAAATTAAGCTGTGTGCTCTGATCAGCATGAATTTCGTTGTTGGCTGTGTGGTCTATGCATATACATGTAGATGACAGTCTTATAGCAGAATCATGACTTGTTATGCCAATCTATTCCTCTTGGTTGAAAAATATGATCCTGAACATTAAGCCTGGAGCGCTTGCAGTTATTTTCATAGCAGACTTCAATGGGTAGTTGCCTAGGGAGAATGACATCAGAGGATGAGTTGCCAGTGCTGTATAACTAACGGCATGGGAGAAGAAGAGTTACGCCCTGAAGAAATGCCCCGGGCGTGAACCGTGTCGGTGGGCGGAGACTCTCGTACGCCTGACCGCTCCGTCAGCTCTCTACAGAGTTTTGCCTAACCCGTGAGCCTCTGCGGTTAGCAGCGATGGCGCTTGACACGGAGAAGGCTTGGAGACCGTGCAGCAGGCTGCACTAGGACGCCAGTCAGCCACCGGTCCACGCTATACAGCGCCTGCTGAATGAATCCTCAGTGACTATCCGGAAGGGCCCCAACACACCTCCCAGACGTGCCAGAAAATCCAGGAGCTACAGTGCTGACCAATACTACAGACTGTCGGTGAGATCCATCCTTTAATACAGTTGCTTTATTCACCAGCATATGACAAAAAGCTTAGAAAAAACGGAGGCTAAAGCCCCAAGACATGTGGATATATAGCATGTGATCCCAATGTGATAAAAGCAAGACTGTTGCCACTGACAACAACATTATAAGTGTCATTATATGCCATCTTCTTGCGCAGCGCTGAGCTCAAAGTTAGGCTGTCTGGGGAAAGGAATGAATGTAGTGAGAGTGGATGGGTGTGAGATATATGGCCAGCCAGGAAGGTTCTTTGTGATAATCCGCAACATCTTTTCAAGATTTTATAATTCCTTTTTGTGATTTAATAAAGTATTGAATAATTTTTGATTACACTCGATACCTATTATTTTCAGTTTATTAGCATAATTAACTGGTTGTGTTCCAAAAAAGTGGGATCATTATATATTTAAAATTTCAAGCTGGGAGACGTGTCTTATCTGTCCCTAGCCATTGAAATATTTATATACCCACAGCCATGGATCAGAGTCTATAGACTCCATTTCATAATACTCTAAAAACGGGATTGATGGTCCCAACGTTTTGATCCTTATTGGATTTTTATACATTTGAAACCATTCTACTACCTGTGTTATTGGTTTGTGCACTGCTGGGTAAAACTCCTAAAATTTTGAGAAAATGGCATATTGCATACCAGAAAACTTGGATGATGAAATATTTGAAACCATTTTACTATTTTATTTATAATTTATTTATTGTATTTATACTACCAGTGTTGTTGGTTTGTGCACTGCTGGGTAAAACATTTGCCCAAAGGCAGTTTGGATTATCGATTTGGCACTCTTGTTTGCACAGGTGAGGACGTGGGCATGCACGCATTTTCACACCAGTTTGAATGTTTACAGCACGTGACACTTTACTTGTGGATGGTGTAGCCAGACACCCATACAGTTTGCACATTAATAATGAATTTTTCTATGTTAGCCTGCATTATCCTAGTGGATGGTTTATTTATGGATATATTTGAAATACAATAATTAAAGACAGCAGGAGTTCACACCGATTATGTTTTCCCGGGAGACCTTTTATGTTTTACTTGTTTTTATGTATGTAGTTTGTGTATAATAAAGACAACTTTTTCCATGATTTGTCGTGACAGGTGTTTATCATAGGCCTTGATTGGCTTTGTCTTTTTTGGTTGTGTTTATGGGCTATTTTCAGCTTCAAGAAAATTGTGGCAAAAATGGTTAAAGTTTAGCATTTTTGCATTTTTCACAAAAACACGCAAAATTTTGAACAAAAATGGCGAAAACACGTAAAAATTTATATTTTTACTGTGAAATATTTTACCGCAAATACAAGAAAAATCTATATTTTTACTGTAACAAAATTGTAAATTTTAACATAATTTTCGTGAAAATTAATGCAAAAAAAATTGGTATTTTTGCTCATCATTGATAATATTTATATTTTACTACTATTTCACCAGTCCAATAAGGACAGCCAACACAAAACACTCGAGAAATCACATTGCTAAAAGCAACAAAAAACAAACACAACTATCCAACTCAACCACTCTGTGTCATCTGAGGCTCCTCCCTCAGGGCACACCTATTTATACTATCTGCAGTGCAATGGGCTTGATGCTCTATGAAATCTTTCAGATGTCTTATTAAGCAGAACTCTGTACCCTGTTCCTTGTAAATTAAGCTGTGTGCTCTGATCAGCATGAATTTCGTTGTTGGCTGTGTGGTCTATGCATATACATGTAGATGACAGTCTTATAGCAGAATCATGACTTGTTATGCCAATCTATTCCTCTTGGTTGAAAAATATGATCCTGAACATTAAGCCTGGAGCGCTTGCAGTTATTTTCATAGCAGACTTCAATGGGTAGTTGCCTAGGGAGAATGACATCAGAGGATGAGTTGCCAGTGCTGTATAACTAACGGCATGGGAGAAGAAGAGTTACGCCCTGAAGAAATGCCCCGGGCGTGAACCGTGTCGGTGGGCGGAGACTCTCGTACGCCTGGCCGCTCCGTCAGCTCTCTACAGAGTTTTGCCTAACCCGTGAGCCTCTGCGGTTAGCAGCGATGGCGCTTGACACGGGGAAGGCTTGGAGACCGTGCAGCAGGCTGCACTAGGACGCCAGTCAGCCACCGGTCCACGCTATACAGCGCCTGCTGAATGAATCCTCAGTGACTATCCGGAAGGGCCCCAACACACCTCCCAGACGTGCCAGAAAATCCAGGAGCTACAGTGCTGACCAATACTACAGACTGTCGGTGAGATCCATCCTTTAATACAGTTGCTTTATTCACCAGCATATGACAAAAAGCTTAGAAAAAACGGAGGCTAAAGCCCCAAGACATGTGGATATATAGCATGTGATCCCAATGTGATAAAAGCAAGACTGTTGCCACTGACAACAACATTATAAGTGTCATTATATGCCATCTTCTTGCGCAGCGCTGAGCTCAAAGTTAGGCTGTCTGGGGAAAGGAATGAATGTAGTGAGAGTGGATGGGTGTGAGATATATGGCCAGCCAGGAAGGTTCTTTGTGATAATCCGCAACATCTTTTCAAGATTTTATAATTCCTTTTTGTGATTTAATAAAGTATTGAATAATTTTTGATTACACTCGATACCTATTATTTTCAGTTTATTAGCATAATTAACTGGTTGTGTTCCAAAAAAGTGGGATAATTATTTAAAATTTCAAGCTGGGAGACGTGTCTTATCTGTCCCTAGCCATTGAAATATTTATATACCCACAGCCATGGATCAGAGTCTATAGACTCCATTTCATAATACTCTAAAAACGGGATTGATGGTCCCAACGTTTTGATCCTTATTGGATTTTTATACATTTGAAACCATTCTACTACCTGTGTTATTGGTTTGTGCACTGCTGGGTAAAACTCCTAAAATGTTGAGAAAATGGCATATTGCATACCAGAAAACTTGGATGATGAAATATTTGAAACCATTTTACTATTTTATTTATAATTTATTTATTGTATTTATACTACCAGTGTTGTTGGTTTGTGCACTGCTGGGTAAAACATTTGCCCAAAGGCAGTTTGGATTATCGATTTGGCACTCTTGTTTGCACAGGTGACTTTGTACATGCATGCGCATTTTTGTGAGGACGTGGGCATGCACGCATTTTCACACCAGTTTGAATGTTTACAGCACGTGACACTTTACTTGTGGATGGTGTAGCCAGACACCCATACAGTTTGCACATTAATAATGAATTTTTCTATGTTAGCCTGCATTATCCTAGTGGATGGTTTATTTATGGATATATTTGAAATACAATAATTAAAGACAGCAGGAGTTCACACCGATTATGTTTTCCCGGGAGACCTTTTATGTTTTACTTGTTTTTATGTATGTAGTTTGTGTATAATAAAGACAACTTTTTCCATGATTTGTCGTGACAGGTGTTTATCATAGGCCTTGATTGGCTTTGTCTTTTTTGGTTGTGTTTATGGGCTATTTTCAGCTTCAAGAAAATTGTGGCAAAAATGGTTAAAGTTTAGCATTTTTGCATTTTTCACAAAAACACGCAAAATTTTGAACAAAAATGGCGAAAACACGTAAAAATTTATATTTTTACTGTGAAATATTTTACCGCAAATACAAGAAAAATCTATATTTTTACTGTAACAAAATTGTAAATTTTAACATAATTTTCGTGAAAATTAATGCAAAAAAAATTGGTATTTTTGCTCATCATTGATAATATTTATATTTTACTACTATTTCACCAGTCCAATAAGGACAGCCAACACAAAACACTCGAGAAATCACATTGCTAAAAGCAACAAAAAACAAACACAACTATCCAACTCAACCACTCTGTGTCATCTGAGGCTCCTCCCTCAGGGCACACCTATTTATACTATCTGCAGTGCAATGGGCTTGATGCTCTATGAAATCTTTCAGATGTCTTATTAAGCAGAACTCTGTACCCTGTTCCTTGTAAATTAAGCTGTGTGCTCTGATCAGCATGAATTTCGTTGTTGGCTGTGTGGTCTATGCATATACATGTAGATGACAGTCTTATAGCAGAATCATGACTTGTTATGCCAATCTATTCCTCTTGGTTGAAAAATATGATCCTGAACATTAAGCCTGGAGCGCTTGCAGTTATTTTCATAGCAGACTTCAATGGGTAGTTGCCTAGGGAGAATGACATCAGAGGATGAGTTGCCAGTGCTGTATAACTAACGGCATGGGAGAAGAAGAGTTACGCCCTGAAGAAATGCCCCGGGCGTGAACCGTGTCGGTGGGCGGAGACTCTCGTACGCCTGGCCGCTCCGTCAGCTCTCTACAGAGTTTTGCCTAACCCGTGAGCCTCTGCGGTTAGCAGCGATGGCGCTTGACACGGGGAAGGCTTGGAGACCGTGCAGCAGGCTGCACTAGGACGCCAGTCAGCCACCGGTCCACGCTATACAGCGCCTGCTGAATGAATCCTCAGTGACTATCCGGAAGGGCCCCAACACACCTCCCAGACGTGCCAGAAAATCCAGGAGCTACAGTGCTGACCAATACTACAGACTGTCGGTGAGATCCATCCTTTAATACAGTTGCTTTATTCACCAGCATATGACAAAAAGCTTAGAAAAAACGGAGGCTAAAGCCCCAAGACATGTGGATATATAGCATGTGATCCCAATGTGATAAAAGCAAGACTGTTGCCACTGACAACAACATTATAAGTGTCATTATATGCCATCTTCTTGCGCAGCGCTGAGCTCAAAGTTAGGCTGTCTGGGGAAAGGAATGAATGTAGTGAGAGTGGATGGGTGTGAGATATATGGCCAGCCAGGAAGGTTCTTTGTGATAATCCGCAACATCTTTTCAAGATTTTATAATTCCTTTTTGTGATTTAATAAAGTATTGAATAATTTTTGATTACACTCGATACCTATTATTTTCAGTTTATTAGCATAATTAACTGGTTGTGTTCCAAAAAAGTGGGATCATTATATATTTAAAATTTCAAGCTGGGAGACGTGTCTTATCTGTCCCTAGCCATTGAAATATTTATATACCCACAGCCATGGATCAGAGTCTATAGACTCCATTTCTTAATACTCTAAAAACGGGATTGATGGTCCCAACGTTTTGATCCTTATTGGATTTTTATACATTTGAAACCATTCTACTACCTGTGTTATTGGTTTGTGCACTGCTGGGTAAAACTCCTAAAATTTTGAGAAAATGGCATATTGCATACCAGAAAACTTGGATGATGAAATATTTGAAACCATTTTACTATTTTATTTATAATTTATTTATTGTATTTATACTACCAGTGTTGTTGGTTTGTGCACTGCTGGGTAAAACATTTGCCCAAAGGCAGTTTGGATTATCGATTTGGCACTCTTGTTTGCACAGGTGACTTTGTACATGCATGCGCATTTTTGTGAGGACGTGGGCATGCACGCATTTTCACACCAGTTTGAATGTTTACAGCACGTGACACTTTACTTGTGGATGGTGTAGCCAGACACCCATACAGTTTGCACATTAATAATGAATTTTTCTATGTTAGCCTGCATTATCCTAGTGGATGGTTTATTTATGGATATATTTGAAATACAATAATTAAAGACAGCAGGAGTTCACACCGATTATGTTCTGTGTTTTCCCGGGAGACCTTTTATGTTTTACTTGTTTTTATGTATGTAGTTTGTGTATAATAAAGACAACTTTTTCCATGATTTGTCGTGACAGGTGTTTATCATAGGCCTTGATTGGCTTTGTCTTTTTTGGTTGTGTTTATGGGCTATTTTCAGCTTCAAGAAAATTGTGGCAAAAATGGTTAAAGTTTAGCATTTTTGCATTTTTCACAAAAACACGCAAAATTTTGAACAAAAATGGCGAAAACACGTAAAAATTTATATTTTTACTGTGAAATATTTTACCGCAAATACAAGAAAAATCTATATTTTTACTGTAACAAAATTGTAAATTTTAACATAATTTTCGTGAAAATTAATGCAAAAAAAATTGGTATTTTTGCTCATCATTGATAATATTTATATTTTACTACTATTTCACCAGTCCAATAAGGACAGCCAACACAAAACACTCGAGAAATCACATTGCTAAAAGCAACAAAAAACAAACACAACTATCCAACTCAACCACTCTGTGTCATCTGAGGCTCCTCCCTCAGGGCACACCTATTTATACTATCTGCAGTGCAATGGGCTTGATGCTCTATGAAATCTTTCAGATGTCTTATTAAGCAGAACTCTGTACCCTGTTCCTTGTAAATTAAGCTGTGTGCTCTGATCAGCATGAATTTCGTTGTTGGCTGTGTGGTCTATGCATATACATGTAGATGACAGTCTTATAGCAGAATCATGACTTGTTATGCCAATCTATTCCTCTTGGTTGAAAAATATGATCCTGAACATTAAGCCTGGAGCGCTTGCAGTTATTTTCATAGCAGACTTCAATGGGTAGTTGCCTAGGGAGAATGACATCAGAGGATGAGTTGCCAGTGCTGTATAACTAACGGCATGGGAGAAGAAGAGTTACGCCCTGAAGAAATGCCCCGGGCGTGAACCGTGTCGGTGGGCGGAGACTCTCGTACGCCTGGCCGCTCCGTCAGCTCTCTACAGAGTTTTGCCTAACCCGTGAGCCTCTGCGGTTAGCAGCGATGGCGCTTGACACGGAGAAGGCTTGGAGACCGTGCAGCAGGCTGCACTAGGACGCCAGTCAGCCACCGGTCCACGCTATACAGCGCCTGCTGAATGAATCCTCAGTGACTATCCGGAAGGGCCCCAACACACCTCCCAGACGTGCCAGAAAATCCAGGAGCTACAGTGCTGACCAATACTACAGACTGTCGGTGAGATCCATCCTTTAATACAGTTGCTTTATTCACCAGCATATGACAAAAAGCTTAGAAAAAACGGAGGCTAAAGCCCCAAGACATGTGGATATATAGCATGTGATCCCAATGTGATAAAAGCAAGACTGTTGCCACTGACAACAACATTATAAGTGTCATTATATGCCATCTTCTTGCGCAGCGCTGAGCTCAAAGTTAGGCTGTCTGGGGAAAGGAATGAATGTAGTGAGAGTGGATGGGTGTGAGATATATGGCCAGCCAGGAAGGTTCTTTGTGATAATCCGCAACATCTTTTCAAGATTTTATAATTCCTTTTTGTGATTTAATAAAGTATTGAATAATTTTTGATTACACTCGATACCTATTATTTTCAGTTTATTAGCATAATTAACTGGTTGTGTTCCAAAAAAGTGGGATCATTATATATTTAAAATTTCAAGCTGGGAGACGTGTCTTATCTGTCCCTAGCCATTGAAATATTTATATACCCACAGCCATGGATCAGAGTCTATAGACTCCATTTCATAATACTCTAAAAACGGGATTGATGGTCCCAACGTTTTGATCCTTATTGGATTTTTATACATTTGAAACCATTCTACTACCTGTGTTATTGGTTTGTGCACTGCTGGGTAAAACTCCTAAAATTTTGAGAAAATGGCATATTGCATACCAGAAAACTTGGATGATGAAATATTTGAAACCATTTTACTATTTTATTTATAATTTATTTATTGTATTTATACTACCAGTGTTGTTGGTTTGTGCACTGCTGGGTAAAACATTTGCCCAAAGGCAGTTTGGATTATCGATTTGGCACTCTTGTTTGCACAGGTGACTTTGTACATGCATGCGCATTTTTGTGAGGACGTGGGCATGCACGCATTTTCACACCAGTTTGAATGTTTACAGCACGTGACACTTTACTTGTGGATGGTGTAGCCAGACACCCATACAGTTTGCACATTAATAATGAATTTTTCTATGTTAGCCTGCATTATCCTAGTGGATGGTTTATTTATGGATATATTTGAAATACAATAATTAAAGACAGCAGGAGTTCACACCGATTATGTTTTCCCGGGAGACCTTTTATGTTTTACTTGTTTTTATGTATGTAGTTTGTGTATAATAAAGACAACTTTTTCCATGATTTGTCGTGACAGGTGTTTATCATAGGCCTTGATTGGCTTTGTCTTTTTTGGTTGTGTTTATGGGCTATTTTCAGCTTCAAGAAAATTGTGGCAAAAATGGTTAAAGTTTAGCATTTTTGCATTTTTCACAAAAACACGCAAAATTTTGAACAAAAATGGCGAAAACACGTAAAAATTTATATTTTTACTGTGAAATATTTTACCGCAAATACAAGAAAAATCTATATTTTTACTGTAACAAAATTGTAAATTTTAACATAATTTTCGTGAAAATTAATGCAAAAAAAATTGGTATTTTTGCTCATCATTGATAATATTTATATTTTACTACTATTTCACCAGTCCAATAAGGACAGCCAACACAAAACACTCGAGAAATCACATTGCTAAAAGCAACAAAAAACAAACACAACTATCCAACTCAACCACTCTGTGTCATCTGAGGCTCCTCCCTCAGGGCACACCTATTTATACTATCTGCAGTGCAATGGGCTTGATGCTCTATGAAATCTTTCAGATGTCTTATTAAGCAGAACTCTGTACCCTGTTCCTTGTAAATTAAGCTGTGTGCTCTGATCAGCATGAATTTCGTTGTTGGCTGTGTGGTCTATGCATATACATGTAGATGACAGTCTTATAGCAGAATCATGACTTGTTATGCCAATCTATTCCTCTTGGTTGAAAAATATGATCCTGAACATTAAGCCTGGAGCGCTTGCAGTTATTTTCATAGCAGACTTCAATGGGTAGTTGCCTAGGGAGAATGACATCAGAGGATGAGTTGCCAGTGCTGTATAACTAACGGCATGGGAGAAGAAGAGTTACGCCCTGAAGAAATGCCCCGGGCGTGAACCGTGTCGGTGGGCGGAGACTCTCGTACGCCTGGCCGCTCCGTCAGCTCTCTACAGAGTTTTGCCTAACCCGTGAGCCTCTGCGGTTAGCAGCGATGGCGCTTGACACGGGGAAGGCTTGGAGACCGTGCAGCAGGCTGCACTAGGACGCCAGTCAGCCACCGGTCCACGCTATACAGCGCCTGCTGAATGAATCCTCAGTGACTATCCGGAAGGGCCCCAACACACCTCCCAGACGTGCCAGAAAATCCAGGAGCTACAGTGCTGACCAATACTACAGACTGTCGGTGAGATCCATCCTTTAATACAGTTGCTTTATTCACCAGCATATGACAAAAAGCTTAGAAAAAACGGAGGCTAAAGCCCCAAGACATGTGGATATATAGCATGTGATCCCAATGTGATAAAAGCAAGACTGTTGCCACTGACAACAACATTATAAGTGTCATTATATGCCATCTTCTTGCGCAGCGCTGAGCTCAAAGTTAGGCTGTCTGGGGAAAGGAATGAATGTAGTGAGAGTGGATGGGTGTGAGATATATGGCCAGCCAGGAAGGTTCTTTGTGATAATCCGCAACATCTTTTCAAGATTTTATAATTCCTTTTTGTGATTTAATAAAGTATTGAATAATTTTTGATTACACTCGATACCTATTATTTTCAGTTTATTAGCATAATTAACTGGTTGTGTTCCAAAAAAGTGGGATCATTATATATTTAAAATTTCAAGCTGGGAGACGTGTCTTATCTGTCCCTAGCCATTGAAATATTTATATACCCACAGCCATGGATCAGAGTCTATAGACTCCATTTCATAATACTCTAAAAACGGGATTGATGGTCCCAACGTTTTGATCCTTATTGGATTTTTATACATTTGAAACCATTCTACTACCTGTGTTATTGGTTTGTGCACTGCTGGGTAAAACTCCTAAAATTTTGAGAAAATGGCATATTGCATACCAGAAAACTTGGATGATGAAATATTTGAAACCATTTTACTATTTTATTTATAATTTATTTATTGTATTTATACTACCAGTGTTGTTGGTTTGTGCACTGCTGGGTAAAACATTTGCCCAAAGGCAGTTTGGATTATCGATTTGGCACTCTTGTTTGCACAGGTGAGGACGTGGGCATGCACGCATTTTCACACCAGTTTGAATGTTTACAGCACGTGACACTTTACTTGTGGATGGTGTAGCCAGACACCCATACAGTTTGCACATTAATAATGAATTTTTCTATGTTAGCCTGCATTATCCTAGTGGATGGTTTATTTATGGATATATTTGAAATACAATAATTAAAGACAGCAGGAGTTCACACCGATTATGTTTTCCCGGGAGACCTTTTATGTTTTACTTGTTTTTATGTATGTAGTTTGTGTATAATAAAGACAACTTTTTCCATGATTTGTCGTGACAGGTGTTTATCATAGGCCTTGATTGGCTTTGTCTTTTTTGGTTGTGTTTATGGGCTATTTTCAGCTTCAAGAAAATTGTGGCAAAAATGGTTAAAGTTTAGCATTTTTGCATTTTTCACAAAAACACGCAAAATTTTGAACAAAAATGGCGAAAACACGTAAAAATTTATATTTTTACTGTGAAATATTTTACCGCAAATACAAGAAAAATCTATATTTTTACTGTAACAAAATTGTAAATTTTAACATAATTTTCGTGAAAATTAATGCAAAAAAAATTGGTATTTTTGCTCATCATTGATAATATTTATATTTTACTACTATTTCACCAGTCCAATAAGGACAGCCAACACAAAACACTCGAGAAATCACATTGCTAAAAGCAACAAAAAACAAACACAACTATCCAACTCAACCACTCTGTGTCATCTGAGGCTCCTCCCTCAGGGCACACCTATTTATACTATCTGCAGTGCAATGGGCTTGATGCTCTATGAAATCTTTCAGATGTCTTATTAAGCAGAACTCTGTACCCTGTTCCTTGTAAATTAAGCTGTGTGCTCTGATCAGCATGAATTTCGTTGTTGGCTGTGTGGTCTATGCATATACATGTAGATGACAGTCTTATAGCAGAATCATGACTTGTTATGCCAATCTATTCCTCTTGGTTGAAAAATATGATCCTGAACATTAAGCCTGGAGCGCTTGCAGTTATTTTCATAGCAGACTTCAATGGGTAGTTGCCTAGGGAGAATGACATCAGAGGATGAGTTGCCAGTGCTGTATAACTAACGGCATGGGAGAAGAAGAGTTACGCCCTGAAGAAATGCCCCGGGCGTGAACCGTGTCGGTGGGCGGAGACTCTCGTACGCCTGGCCGCTCCGTCAGCTCTCTACAGAGTTTTGCCTAACCCGTGAGCCTCTGCGGTTAGCAGCGATGGCGCTTGACACGGGGAAGGCTTGGAGACCGTGCAGCAGGCTGCACTAGGACGCCAGTCAGCCACCGGTCCACGCTATACAGCGCCTGCTGAATGAATCCTCAGTGACTATCCGGAAGGGCCCCAACACACCTCCCAGACGTGCCAGAAAATCCAGGAGCTACAGTGCTGACCAATACTACAGACTGTCGGTGAGATCCATCCTTTAATACAGTTGCTTTATTCACCAGCATATGACAAAAAGCTTAGAAAAAACGGAGGCTAAAGCCCCAAGACATGTGGATATATAGCATGTGATCCCAATGTGATAAAAGCAAGACTGTTGCCACTGACAACAACATTATAAGTGTCATTATATGCCATCTTCTTGCGCAGCGCTGAGCTCAAAGTTAGGCTGTCTGGGGAAAGGAATGAATGTAGTGAGAGTGGATGGGTGTGAGATATATGGCCAGCCAGGAAGGTTCTTTGTGATAATCCGCAACATCTTTTCAAGATTTTATAATTCCTTTTTGTGATTTAATAAAGTATTGAATAATTTTTGATTACACTCGATACCTATTATTTTCAGTTTATTAGCATAATTAACTGGTTGTGTTCCAAAAAAGTGGGATAATTATTTAAAATTTCAAGCTGGGAGACGTGTCTTATCTGTCCCTAGCCATTGAAATATTTATATACCCACAGCCATGGATCAGAGTCTATAGACTCCATTTCATAATACTCTAAAAACGGGATTGATGGTCCCAACGTTTTGATCCTTATTGGATTTTTATACATTTGAAACCATTCTACTACCTGTGTTATTGGTTTGTGCACTGCTGGGTAAAACTCCTAAAATGTTGAGAAAATGGCATATTGCATACCAGAAAACTTGGATGATGAAATATTTGAAACCATTTTACTATTTTATTTATAATTTATTTATTGTATTTATACTACCAGTGTTGTTGGTTTGTGCACTGCTGGGTAAAACATTTGCCCAAAGGCAGTTTGGATTATCGATTTGGCACTCTTGTTTGCACAGGTGACTTTGTACATGCATGCGCATTTTTGTGAGGACGTGGGCATGCACGCATTTTCACACCAGTTTGAATGTTTACAGCACGTGACACTTTACTTGTGGATGGTGTAGCCAGACACCCATACAGTTTGCACATTAATAATGAATTTTTCTATGTTAGCCTGCATTATCCTAGTGGATGGTTTATTTATGGATATATTTGAAATACAATAATTAAAGACAGCAGGAGTTCACACCGATTATGTTTTCCCGGGAGACCTTTTATGTTTTACTTGTTTTTATGTATGTAGTTTGTGTATAATAAAGACAACTTTTTCCATGATTTGTCGTGACAGGTGTTTATCATAGGCCTTGATTGGCTTTGTCTTTTTTGGTTGTGTTTATGGGCTATTTTCAGCTTCAAGAAAATTGTGGCAAAAATGGTTAAAGTTTAGCATTTTTGCATTTTTCACAAAAACACGCAAAATTTTGAACAAAAATGGCGAAAACACGTAAAAATTTATATTTTTACTGTGAAATATTTTACCGCAAATACAAGAAAAATCTATATTTTTACTGTAACAAAATTGTAAATTTTAACATAATTTTCGTGAAAATTAATGCAAAAAAAATTGGTATTTTTGCTCATCATTGATAATATTTATATTTTACTACTATTTCACCAGTCCAATAAGGACAGCCAACACAAAACACTCGAGAAATCACATTGCTAAAAGCAACAAAAAACAAACACAACTATCCAACTCAACCACTCTGTGTCATCTGAGGCTCCTCCCTCAGGGCACACCTATTTATACTATCTGCAGTGCAATGGGCTTGATGCTCTATGAAATCTTTCAGATGTCTTATTAAGCAGAACTCTGTACCCTGTTCCTTGTAAATTAAGCTGTGTGCTCTGATCAGCATGAATTTCGTTGTTGGCTGTGTGGTCTATGCATATACATGTAGATGACAGTCTTATAGCAGAATCATGACTTGTTATGCCAATCTATTCCTCTTGGTTGAAAAATATGATCCTGAACATTAAGCCTGGAGCGCTTGCAGTTATTTTCATAGCAGACTTCAATGGGTAGTTGCCTAGGGAGAATGACATCAGAGGATGAGTTGCCAGTGCTGTATAACTAACGGCATGGGAGAAGAAGAGTTACGCCCTGAAGAAATGCCCCGGGCGTGAACCGTGTCGGTGGGCGGAGACTCTCGTACGCCTGGCCGCTCCGTCAGCTCTCTACAGAGTTTTGCCTAACCCGTGAGCCTCTGCGGTTAGCAGCGATGGCGCTTGACACGGGGAAGGCTTGGAGACCGTGCAGCAGGCTGCACTAGGACGCCAGTCAGCCACCGGTCCACGCTATACAGCGCCTGCTGAATGAATCCTCAGTGACTATCCGGAAGGGCCCCAACACACCTCCCAGACGTGCCAGAAAATCCAGGAGCTACAGTGCTGACCAATACTACAGACTGTCGGTGAGATCCATCCTTTAATACAGTTGCTTTATTCACCAGCATATGACAAAAAGCTTAGAAAAAACGGAGGCTAAAGCCCCAAGACATGTGGATATATAGCATGTGATCCCAATGTGATAAAAGCAAGACTGTTGCCACTGACAACAACATTATAAGTGTCATTATATGCCATCTTCTTGCGCAGCGCTGAGCTCAAAGTTAGGCTGTCTGGGGAAAGGAATGAATGTAGTGAGAGTGGATGGGTGTGAGATATATGGCCAGCCAGGAAGGTTCTTTGTGATAATCCGCAACATCTTTTCAAGATTTTATAATTCCTTTTTGTGATTTAATAAAGTATTGAATAATTTTTGATTACACTCGATACCTATTATTTTCAGTTTATTAGCATAATTAACTGGTTGTGTTCCAAAAAAGTGGGATCATTATATATTTAAAATTTCAAGCTGGGAGACGTGTCTTATCTGTCCCTAGCCATTGAAATATTTATATACCCACAGCCATGGATCAGTCTATAGACTCCATTTCATAATACTCTAAAAACGGGATTGATGGTCCCAACGTTTTGATCCTTATTGGATTTTTATACATTTGAAACCATTCTACTACCTGTGTTATTGGTTTGTGCACTGCTGGGTAAAACTCCTAAAATTTTGAGAAAATGGCATATTGCATACCAGAAAACTTGGATGATGAAATATTTGAAACCATTTTACTATTTTATTTATAATTTATTTATTGTATTTATACTACCAGTGTTGTTGGTTTGTGCACTGCTGGGTAAAACATTTGCCCAAAGGCAGTTTGGATTATCGATTTGGCACTCTTGTTTGCACAGGTGACTTTGTACATGCATGCGCATTTTTGTGAGGACGTGGGCATGCACGCATTTTCACACCAGTTTGAATGTTTACAGCACGTGACACTTTACTTGTGGATGGTGTAGCCAGACACCCATACAGTTTGCACATTAATAATGAATTTTTCTATGTTAGCCTGCATTATCCTAGTGGATGGTTTATTTATGGATATATTTGAAATACAATAATTAAAGACAGCAGGAGTTCACACCGATTATGTTCTGTGTTTTCCCGGGAGACCTTTTATGTTTTACTTGTTTTTATGTATGTAGTTTGTGTATAATAAAGACAACTTTTTCCATGATTTGTCGTGACAGGTGTTTATCATAGGCCTTGATTGGCTTTGTCTTTTTTGGTTGTGTTTATGGGCTATTTTCAGCTTCAAGAAAATTGTGGCAAAAATGGTTAAAGTTTAGCATTTTTGCATTTTTCACAAAAACACGCAAAATTTTGAACAAAAATGGCGAAAACACGTAAAAATTTATATTTTTACTGTGAAATATTTTACCGCAAATACAAGAAAAATCTATATTTTTACTGTAACAAAATTGTAAATTTTAACATAATTTTCGTGAAAATTAATGCAAAAAAAATTGGTATTTTTGCTCATCATTGATAATATTTATATTTTACTACTATTTCACCAGTCCAATAAGGACAGCCAACACAAAACACTCGAGAAATCACATTGCTAAAAGCAACAAAAAACAAACACAACTATCCAACTCAACCACTCTGTGTCATCTGAGGCTCCTCCCTCAGGGCACACCTATTTATACTATCTGCAGTGCAATGGGCTTGATGCTCTATGAAATCTTTCAGATGTCTTATTAAGCAGAACTCTGTACCCTGTTCCTTGTAAATTAAGCTGTGTGCTCTGATCAGCATGAATTTCGTTGTTGGCTGTGTGGTCTATGCATATACATGTAGATGACAGTCTTATAGCAGAATCATGACTTGTTATGCCAATCTATTCCTCTTGGTTGAAAAATATGATCCTGAACATTAAGCCTGGAGCGCTTGCAGTTATTTTCATAGCAGACTTCAATGGGTAGTTGCCTAGGGAGAATGACATCAGAGGATGAGTTGCCAGTGCTGTATAACTAACGGCATGGGAGAAGAAGAGTTACGCCCTGAAGAAATGCCCCGGGCGTGAACCGTGTCGGTGGGCGGAGACTCTCGTACGCCTGGCCGCTCCGTCAGCTCTCTACAGAGTTTTGCCTAACCCGTGAGCCTCTGCGGTTAGCAGCGATGGCGCTTGACACGGAGAAGGCTTGGAGACCGTGCAGCAGGCTGCACTAGGACGCCAGTCAGCCACCGGTCCACGCTATACAGCGCCTGCTGAATGAATCCTCAGTGACTATCCGGAAGGGCCCCAACACACCTCCCAGACGTGCCAGAAAATCCAGGAGCTACAGTGCTGACCAATACTACAGACTGTCGGTGAGATCCATCCTTTAATACAGTTGCTTTATTCACCAGCATATGACAAAAAGCTTAGAAAAAACGGAGGCTAAAGCCCCAAGACATGTGGATATATAGCATGTGATCCCAATGTGATAAAAGCAAGACTGTTGCCACTGACAACAACATTATAAGTGTCATTATATGCCATCTTCTTGCGCAGCGCTGAGCTCAAAGTTAGGCTGTCTGGGGAAAGGAATGAATGTAGTGAGAGTGGATGGGTGTGAGATATATGGCCAGCCAGGAAGGTTCTTTGTGATAATCCGCAACATCTTTTCAAGATTTTATAATTCCTTTTTGTGATTTAATAAAGTATTGAATAATTTTTGATTACACTCGATACCTATTATTTTCAGTTTATTAGCATAATTAACTGGTTGTGTTCCAAAAAAGTGGGATCATTATATATTTAAAATTTCAAGCTGGGAGACGTGTCTTATCTGTCCCTAGCCATTGAAATATTTATATACCCACAGCCATGGATCAGAGTCTATAGACTCCATTTCATAATACTCTAAAAACGGGATTGATGGTCCCAACGTTTTGATCCTTATTGGATTTTTATACATTTGAAACCATTCTACTACCTGTGTTATTGGTTTGTGCACTGCTGGGTAAAACTCCTAAAATGTTGAGAAAATGGCATATTGCATACCAGAAAACTTGGATGATGAAATATTTGAAACCATTTTACTATTTTATTTATAATTTATGTATTGTATTTATACTACCAGTGTTGTTGGTTTGTGCACTGCTGGGTAAAACATTTGCCCAAAGGCAGTTTGGATTATCGATTTGGCACTCTTGTTTGCACAGGTGACTTTGTACATGCATGCGCATTTTTGTGAGGACGTGGGCATGCACGCATTTTCACACCAGTTTGAATGTTTACAGCACGTGACACTTTACTTGTGGATGGTGTAGCCAGACACCCATACAGTTTGCACATTAATAATGAATTTTTCTATGTTAGCCTGCATTATCCTAGTGGATGGTTTATTTATGGATATATTTGAAATACAATAATTAAAGACAGCAGGAGTTCACACCGATTATGTTTTCCCGGGAGACCTTTTATGTTTTACTTGTTTTTATGTATGTAGTTTGTGTATAATAAAGACAACTTTTTCCATGATTTGTCGTGACAGGTGTTTATCATAGGCCTTGATTGGCTTTGTCTTTTTTGGTTGTGTTTATGGGCTATTTTCAGCTTCAAGAAAATTGTGGCAAAAATGGTTAAAGTTTAGCATTTTTGCATTTTTCACATAAACACGCAAAATTTTGAACAAAAATGGCGAAAACACGTAAAAATTTATATTTTTACTGTGAAATATTTTACCGCAAATACAAGAAAAATCTATATTTTTACTGTAACAAAATTGTAAATTTTAACATAATTTTCGTGAAAATTAATGCAAAAAAAATTGGTATTTTTGCTCATCATTGATAATATTTATATTTTACTACTATTTCACCAGTCCAATAAGGACAGCCAACACAAAACACTCGAGAAATCACATTGCTAAAAGCAACAAAAAACAAACACAACTATCCAACTCAACCACTCTGTGTCATCTGAGGCTCCTCCCTCAGGGCACACCTATTTATACTATCTGCAGTGCAATGGGCTTGATGCTCTATGAAATCTTTCAGATGTCTTATTAAGCAGAACTCTGTACCCTGTTCCTTGTAAATTAAGCTGTGTGCTCTGATCAGCATGAATTTCGTTGTTGGCTGTGTGGTCTATGCATATACATGTAGATGACAGTCTTATAGCAGAATCATGACTTGTTATGCCAATCTATTCCTCTTGGTTGAAAAATATGATCCTGAACATTAAGCCTGGAGCGCTTGCAGTTATTTTCATAGCAGACTTCAATGGGTAGTTGCCTAGGGAGAATGACATCAGAGGATGAGTTGCCAGTGCTGTATAACTAACGGCATGGGAGAAGAAGAGTTACGCCCTGAAGAAATGCCCCGGGCGTGAACCGTGTCGGTGGGCGGAGACTCTCGTACGCCTGGCCGCTCCGTCAGCTCTCTACAGAGTTTTGCCTAACCCGTGAGCCTCTGCGGTTAGCAGCGATGGCGCTTGACACGGAGAAGGCTTGGAGACCGTGCAGCAGGCTGCACTAGGACGCCAGTCAGCCACCGGTCCACGCTATACAGCGCCTGCTGAATGAATCCTCAGTGACTATCCGGAAGGGCCCCAACACACCTCCCAGACGTGCCAGAAAATCCAGGAGCTACAGTGCTGACCAATACTACAGACTGTCGGTGAGATCCATCCTTTAATACAGTTGCTTTATTCACCAGCATATGACAAAAAGCTTAGAAAAAACGGAGGCTAAAGCCCCAAGACATGTGGATATATAGCATGTGATCCCAATGTGATAAAAGCAAGACTGTTGCCACTGACAACAACATTATAAGTGTCATTATATGCCATCTTCTTGCGCAGCGCTGAGCTCAAAGTTAGGCTGTCTGGGGAAAGGAATGAATGTAGTGAGAGTGGATGGGTGTGAGATATATGGCCAGCCAGGAAGGTTCTTTGTGATAATCCGCAACATCTTTTCAAGATTTTATAATTCCTTTTTGTGATTTAATAAAGTATTGAATAATTTTTGATTACACTCGATACCTATTATTTTCAGTTTATTAGCATAATTAACTGGTTGTGTTCCAAAAAAGTGGGATCATTATATATTTAAAATTTCAAGCTGGGAGACGTGTCTTATCTGTCCCTAGCCATTGAAATATTTATATACCCACAGCCATGGATCAGAGTCTATAGACTCCATTTCATAATACTCTAAAAACGGGATTGATGGTCCCAACGTTTTGATCCTTATTGGATTTTTATACATTTGAAACCATTCTACTACCTGTGTTATTGGTTTGTGCACTGCTGGGTAAAACTCCTAAAATTTTGAGAAAATGGCATATTGCATACCAGAAAACTTGGATGATGAAATATTTGAAACCATTTTACTATTTTATTTATAATTTATTTATTGTATTTATACTACCAGTGTTGTTGGTTTGTGCACTGCTGGGTAAAACATTTGCCCAAAGGCAGTTTGGATTATCGATTTGGCACTCTTGTTTGCACAGGTGACTTTGTACATGCATGCGCATTTTTGTGAGGACGTGGGCATGCACGCATTTTCACACCAGTTTGAATGTTTACAGCACGTGACACTTTACTTGTGGATGGTGTAGCCAGACACCCATACAGTTTGCACATTAATAATGAATTTTTCTATGTTAGCCTGCATTATCCTAGTGGATGGTTTATTTATGGATATATTTGAAATACAATAATTAAAGACAGCAGGAGTTCACACCGATTATGTTTTCCCGGGAGACCTTTTATGTTTTACTTGTTTTTATGTATGTAGTTTGCGTATAATAAAGACAACTTTTTCCATGATTTGTCGTGACAGGTGTTTATCATAGGCCTTGATTGGCTTTGTCTTTTTTGGTTGTGTTTATGGGCTATTTTCAGCTTCAAGAAAATTGTGGCAAAAATGGTTAAAGTTTAGCATTTTTGCATTTTTCACAAAAACACGCAAAATTTTGAACAAAAATGGCGAAAACACGTAAAAATTTATATTTTTACTGTGAAATATTTTACCGCAAATACAAGAAAAATCTATATTTTTACTGTAACAAAATTGTAAATTTTAACATAATTTTCGTGAAAATTAATGCAAAAAAAATTGGTATTTTTGCTCATCATTGATAATATTTATATTTTACTACTATTTCACCAGTCCAATAAGGACAGCCAACACAAAACACTCGAGAAATCACATTGCTAAAAGCAACAAAAAACAAACACAACTATCCAACTCAACCACTCTGTGTCATCTGAGGCTCCTCCCTCAGGGCACACCTATTTATACTATCTGCAGTGCAATGGGCTTGATGCTCTATGAAATCTTTCAGATGTCTTATTAAGCAGAACTCTGTACCCTGTTCCTTGTAAATTAAGCTGTGTGCTCTGATCAGCATGAATTTCGTTGTTGGCTGTGTGGTCTATGCATATACATGTAGATGACAGTCTTATAGCAGAATCATGACTTGTTATGCCAATCTATTCCTCTTGGTTGAAAAATATGATCCTGAACATTAAGCCTGGAGCGCTTGCAGTTATTTTCATAGCAGACTTCAATGGGTAGTTGCCTAGGGAGAATGACATCAGAGGATGAGTTGCCAGTGCTGTATAACTAACGGCATGGGAGAAGAAGAGTTACGCCCTGAAGAAATGCCCCGGGCGTGAACCGTGTCGGTGGGCGGAGACTCTCGTACGCCTGGCCGCTCCGTCAGCTCTCTACAGAGTTTTGCCTAACCCGTGAGCCTCTGCGGTTAGCAGCGATGGCGCTTGACACGGAGAAGGCTTGGAGACCGTGCAGCAGGCTGCACTAGGACGCCAGTCAGCCACCGGTCCACGCTATACAGCGCCTGCTGAATGAATCCTCAGTGACTATCCGGAAGGGCCCCAACACACCTCCCAGACGTGCCAGAAAATCCAGGAGCTACAGTGCTGACCAATACTACAGACTGTCGGTGAGATCCATCCTTTAATACAGTTGCTTTATTCACCAGCATATGACAAAAAGCTTAGAAAAAACGGAGGCTAAAGCCCCAAGACATGTGGATATATAGCATGTGATCCCAATGTGATAAAAGCAAGACTGTTGCCACTGACAACAACATTATAAGTGTCATTATATGCCATCTTCTTGCGCAGCGCTGAGCTCAAAGTTAGGCTGTCTGGGGAAAGGAATGAATGTAGTGAGAGTGGATGGGTGTGAGATATATGGCCAGCCAGGAAGGTTCTTTGTGATAATCCGCAACATCTTTTCAAGATTTTATAATTCCTTTTTGTGATTTAATAAAGTATTGAATAATTTTTGATTACACTCGATACCTATTATTTTCAGTTTATTAGCATAATTAACTGGTTGTGTTCCAAAAAAGTGGGATCATTATTTAAAATTTCAAGCTGGGAGACGTGTCTTATCTGTCCCTAGCCATTGAAATATTTATATACCCACAGCCATGGATCAGAGTCTATAGACTCCATTTCATAATACTCTAAAAACGGGATTGATGGTCCCAACGTTTTGATCCTTATTGGATTTTTATACATTTGAAACCATTCTACTACCTGTGTTATTGGTTTGTGCACTGCTGGGTAAAACTCCTAAAATTTTGAGAAAATGGCATATTGCATACCAGAAAACTTGGATGATGAAATATTTGAAACCATTTTACTATTTTATTTATAATTTATTTATTGTATTTATACTACCAGTGTTGTTGGTTTGTGCACTGCTGGGTAAAACATTTGCCCAAAGGCAGTTTGGATTATCGATTTGGCACTCTTGTTTGCACAGGTGACTTTGTACATGCATGCGCATTTTTGTGAGGACGTGGGCATGCACGCATTTTCACACCAGTTTGAATGTTTACAGCACGTGACACTTTACTTGTGGATGGTGTAGCCAGACACCCATACAGTTTGCACATTAATAATGAATTTTTCTATGTTAGCCTGCATTATCCTAGTGGATGGTTTATTTATGGATATATTTGAAATACAATAATTAAAGACAGCAGGAGTTCACACCGATTATGTTCTGTGTTTTCCCGGGAGACCTTTTATGTTTTACTTGTTTTTATGTATGTAGTTTGTGTTTAATAAAGACAACTTTTTCCATGATTTGTCGTGACAGGTGTTTATCATAGGCCTTGATTGGCTTTGTCTTTTTTGGTTGTGTTTATGGGCTATTTTCAGCTTCAAGAAAATTGTGGCAAAAATGGTTAAAGTTTAGCATTTTTGCATTTTTCACAAAAACACGCAAAATTTTGAACAAAAATGGCGAAAACACGTAAAAATTTATATTTTTACTGTGAAATATTTTACCGCAAATACAAGAAAAATCTATATTTTTACTGTAACAAAATTGTAAATTTTAACATAATTTTCGTGAAAATTAATGCAAAAAAAATTGGTATTTTTGCTCATCATTGATAATATTTATATTTTACTACTATTTCACCAGTCCAATAAGGACAGCCAACACAAAACACTCGAGAAATCACATTGCTAAAAGCAACAAAAAACAAACACAACTATCCAACTCAACCACTCTGTGTCATCTGAGGCTCCTCCCTCAGGGCACACCTATTTATACTATCTGCAGTGCAATGGGCTTGATGCTCTATGAAATATTTCAGATGTCTTATTAAGCAGAACTCTGTACCCTGTTCCTTGTAAATTAAGCTGTGTGCTCTGATCAGCATGAATTTCGTTGTTGGCTGTGTGGTCTATGCATATACATGTAGATGACAGTCTTATAGCAGAATCATGACTTGTTATGCCAATCTATTCCTCTTGGTTGAAAAATATGATCCTGAACATTAAGCCTGGAGCGCTTGCAGTTATTTTCATAGCAGACTTCAATGGGTAGTTGCCTAGGGAGAATGACATCAGAGGATGAGTTGCCAGTGCTGTATAACTAACGGCATGGGAGAAGAAGAGTTACGCCCTGAAGAAATGCCCCGGGCGTGAACCGTGTCGGTGGGCGGAGACTCTCGTACGCCTGGCCGCTCCGTCAGCTCTCTACAGAGTTTTGCCTAACCCGTGAGCCTCTGCGGTTAGCAGCGATGGCGCTTGACACGGAGAAGGCTTGGAGACCGTGCAGCAGGCTGCACTAGGACGCCAGTCAGCCACCGGTCCACGCTATACAGCGCCTGCTGAATGAATCCTCAGTGACTATCCGGAAGGGCCCCAACACACCTCCCAGACGTGCCAGAAAATCCAGGAGCTACAGTGCTGACCAATACTACAGACTGTCGGTGAGATCCATCCTTTAATACAGTTGCTTTATTCACCAGCATATGACAAAAAGCTTAGAAAAAACGGAGGCTAAAGCCCCAAGACATGTGGATATATAGCATGTGATCCCAATGTGATAAAAGCAAGACTGTTGCCACTGACAACAACATTATAAGTGTCATTATATGCCATCTTCTTGCGCAGCGCTGAGCTCAAAGTTAGGCTGTCTGGGGAAAGGAATGAATGTAGTGAGAGTGGATGGGTGTGAGATATATGGCCAGCCAGGAAGGTTCTTTGTGATAATCCGCAACATCTTTTCAAGATTTTATAATTCCTTTTTGTGATTTAATAAAGTATTGAATAATTTTTGATTACACTCGATACCTATTATTTTCAGTTTATTAGCATAATTAACTGGTTGTGTTCCAAAAAAGTGGGATAATTATTTAAAATTTCAAGCTGGGAGACGTGTCTTATCTGTCCCTAGCCATTGAAATATTTATATACCCACAGCCATGGATCAGTCTATAGACTCCATTTCATAATACTCTAAAAACGGGATTGATGGTCCCAACGTTTTGATCCTTATTGGATTTTTATACATTTGAAACCATTCTACTACCTGTGTTATTGGTTTGTGCACTGCTGGGTAAAACTCCTAAAATTTTGAGAAAATGGCATATTGCATACCAGAAAACTTGGATGATGAAATATTTGAAACCATTTTACTATTTTATTTATAATTTATTTATTGTATTTATACTACCAGTGTTGTTGGTTTGTGCACTGCTGGGTAAAACATTTGCCCAAAGGCAGTTTGGATTATCGATTTGGCACTCTTGTTTGCACAGGTGACTTTGTACATGCATGCGCATTTTTGTGAGGACGTGGGCATGCACGCATTTTCACACCAGTTTGAATGTTTACAGCACGTGACACTTTACTTGTGGATGGTGTAGCCAGACACCCATACAGTTTGCACATTAATAATGAATTTTTCTATGTTAGCCTGCATTATCCTAGTGGATGGTTTATTTATGGATATATTTGAAATACAATAATTAAAGACAGCAGGAGTTCACACCGATTATGTTCTGTGTTTTCCCGGGAGACCTTTTATGTTTTACTTGTTTTTATGTATGTAGTTTGTGTTTAATAAAGACAACTTTTTCCATGATTTGTCGTGACAGGTGTTTATCATAGGCCTTGATTGGCTTTGTCTTTTTTGGTTGTGTTTATGGGCTATTTTCAGCTTCAAGAAAATTGTGGCAAAAATGGTTAAAGTTTAGCATTTTTGCATTTTTCACAAAAACACGCAAAATTTTGAACAAAAATGGCGAAAACACGTAAAAATTTATATTTTTACTGTGAAATATTTTACCGCAAATACAAGAAAAATCTATATTTTTACTGTAACAAAATTGTAAATTTTAACATAATTTTCGTGAAAATTAATGCAAAAAAAATTGGTATTTTTGCTCATCATTGATAATATTTATATTTTACTACTATTTCACCAGTCCAATAAGGACAGCCAACACAAAACACTCGAGAAATCACATTGCTAAAAGCAACAAAAAACAAACACAACTATCCAACTCAACCACTCTGTGTCATCTGAGGCTCCTCCCTCAGGGCACACCTATTTATACTATCTGCAGTGCAATGGGCTTGATGCTCTATGAAATCTTTCAGATGTCTTATTAAGCAGAACTCTGTACCCTGTTCCTTGTAAATTAAGCTGTGTGCTCTGATCAGCATGAATTTCGTTGTTGGCTGTGTGGTCTATGCATATACATGTAGATGACAGTCTTATAGCAGAATCATGACTTGTTATGCCAATCTATTCCTCTTGGTTGAAAAATATGATCCTGAACATTAAGCCTGGAGCGCTTGCAGTTATTTTCATAGCAGACTTCAATGGGTAGTTGCCTAGGGAGAATGACATCAGAGGATGAGTTGCCAGTGCTGTATAACTAACGGCATGGGAGAAGAAGAGTTACGCCCTGAAGAAATGCCCCGGGCGTGAACCGTGTCGGTGGGCGGAGACTCTCGTACGCCTGGCCGCTCCGTCAGCTCTCTACAGAGTTTTGCCTAACCCGTGAGCCTCTGCGGTTAGCAGCGATGGCGCTTGACACGGAGAAGGCTTGGAGACCGTGCAGCAGGCTGCACTAGGACGCCAGTCAGCCACCGGTCCACGCTATACAGCGCCTGCTGAATGAATCCTCAGTGACTATCCGGAAGGGCCCCAACACACCTCCCAGACGTGCCAGAAAATCCAGGAGCTACAGTGCTGACCAATACTACAGACTGTCGGTGAGATCCATCCTTTAATACAGTTGCTTTATTCACCAGCATATGACAAAAAGCTTAGAAAAAACGGAGGCTAAAGCCCCAAGACATGTGGATATATAGCATGTGATCCCAATGTGATAAAAGCAAGACTGTTGCCACTGACAACAACATTATAAGTGTCATTATATGCCATCTTCTTGCGCAGCGCTGAGCTCAAAGTTAGGCTGTCTGGGGAAAGGAATGAATGTAGTGAGAGTGGATGGGTGTGAGATATATGGCCAGCCAGGAAGGTTCTTTGTGATAATCCGCAACATCTTTTCAAGATTTTATAATTCCTTTTTGTGATTTAATAAAGTATTGAATAATTTTTGATTACACTCGATACCTATTATTTTCAGTTTATTAGCATAATTAACTGGTTGTGTTCCAAAAAAGTGGGATAATTATTTAAAATTTCAAGCTGGGAGACGTGTCTTATCTGTCCCTAGCCATTGAAATATTTATATACCCACAGCCATGGATCAGAGTCTATAGACTCCATTTCATAATACTCTAAAAACGGGATTGATGGTCCCAACGTTTTGATCCTTATTGGATTTTTATACATTTGAAACCATTCTACTACCTGTGTTATTGGTTTGTGCACTGCTGGGTAAAACTCCTAAAATGTTGAGAAAATGGCATATTGCATACCAGAAAACTTGGATGATGAAATATTTGAAACCATTTTACTATTTTATTTATAATTTATTTATTGTATTTATACTACCAGTGTTGTTGGTTTGTGCACTGCTGGGTAAAACATTTGCCCAAAGGCAGTTTGGATTATCGATTTGGCACTCTTGTTTGCACATGTGACTTTGTACATGCATGCGCATTTTTGTGAGGACGTGGGCATGCACGCATTTTCACACCAGTTTGAATGTTTACAGCACGTGACACTTTACTTGTGGATGGTGTAGCCAGACACCCATACAGTTTGCACATTAATAATGAATTTTTCTATGTTAGCCTGCATTATCCTAGTGGATGGTTTATTTATGGATATATTTGAAATACAATAATTAAAGACAGCAGGAGTTCACACCGATTATGTTTTCCCGGGAGACCTTTTATGTTTTACTTGTTTTTATGTATGTAGTTTGTGTATAATAAAGACAACTTTTTCCATGATTTGTCGTGACAGGTGTTTATCATAGGCCTTGATTGGCTTTGTCTTTTTTGGTTGTGTTTATGGGCTATTTTCAGCTTCAAGAAAATTGTGGCAAAAATGGTTAAAGTTTAGCATTTTTGCATTTTTCCCAAAAACACGCAAAATTTTGAACAAAAATGGCGAAAACACGTAAAAATTTATATTTTTACTGTGAAATATTTTACCGCAAATACAAGAAAAATCTATATTTTTACTGTAACAAAATTGTAAATTTTAACATAATTTTCGTGAAAATTAATGCAAAAAAATTTGGTATTTTTGCTCATCATTGATAATATTTATATTTTACTACTATTTCACCAGTCCAATAAGGACAGCCAACACAAAACACTCGAGAAATCACATTGCTAAAAGCAACAAAAAACAAACACAACTATCCAACTCAACCACTCTGTGTCATCTGAGGCTCCTCCCTCAGGGCACACCTATTTATACTATCTGCAGTGCAATGGGCTTGATGCTCTATGAAATCTTTCAGATGTCTTATTAAGCAGAACTCTGTACCCTGTTCCTTGTAAATTAAGCTGTGTGCTCTGATCAGCATGAATTTCGTTGTTGGCTGTGTGGTCTATGCATATACATGTAGATGACAGTCTTATAGCAGAATCATGACTTGTTATGCCAATCTATTCCTCTTGGTTGAAAAATATGATCCTGAACATTAAGCCTGGAGCGCTTGCAGTTATTTTCATAGCAGACTTCAATGGGTAGTTGCCTAGGGAGAATGACATCAGAGGATGAGTTGCCAGTGCTGTATAACTAACGGCATGGGAGAAGAAGAGTTACGCCCTGAAGAAATGCCCCGGGCGTGAACCGTGTCGGTGGGCGGAGACTCTCGTACGCCTGGCCGCTCCGTCAGCTCTCTACAGAGTTTTGCCTAACCCGTGAGCCTCTGCGGTTAGCAGCGATGGCGCTTGACACGGGGAAGGCTTGGAGACCGTGCAGCAGGCTGCACTAGGACGCCAGTCAGCCACCGGTCCACGCTATACAGCGCCTGCTGAATGAATCCTCAGTGACTATCCGGAAGGGCCCCAACACACCTCCCAGACGTGCCAGAAAATCCAGGAGCTACAGTGCTGACCAATACTACAGACTGTCGGTGAGATCCATCCTTTAATACAGTTGCTTTATTCACCAGCATATGACAAAAAGCTTAGAAAAAACGGAGGCTAAAGCCCCAAGACATGTGGATATATAGCATGTGATCCCAATGTGATAAAAGCAAGACTGTTGCCACTGACAACAACATTATAAGTGTCATTATATGCCATCTTCTTGCGCAGCGCTGAGCTCAAAGTTAGGCTGTCTGGGGAAAGGAATGAATGTAGTGAGAGTGGATGGGTGTGAGATATATGGCCAGCCAGGAAGGTTCTTTGTGATAATCCGCAACATCTTTTCAAGATTTTATAATTCCTTTTTGTGATTTAATAAAGTATTGAATAATTTTTGATTACACTCGATACCTATTATTTTCAGTTTATTAGCATAATTAACTGGTTGTGTTCCAAAAAAGTGGGATCATTATATATTTAAAATTTCAAGCTGGGAGACGTGTCTTATCTGTCCCTAGCCATTGAAATATTTATATACCCACAGCCATGGATCAGAGTCTATAGACTCCATTTCATAATACTCTAAAAACGGGATTGATGGTCCCAACGTTTTGATCCTTATTGGATTTTTATACATTTGAAACCATTCTACTACCTGTGTTATTGGTTTGTGCACTGCTGGGTAAAACTCCTAAAATTTTGAGAAAATGGCATATTGCATACCAGAAAACTTGGATGATGAAATATTTGAAACCATTTTACTATTTTATTTATAATTTATTTATTGTATTTATACTACCAGTGTTGTTGGTTTGTGCACTGCTGGGTAAAACATTTGCCCAAAGGCAGTTTGGATTATCGATTTGGCACTCTTGTTTGCACAGGTGACTTTGTACATGCATGCGCATTTTTGTGAGGACGTGGGCATGCACGCATTTTCACACCAGTTTGAATGTTTACAGCACGTGACACTTTACTTGTGGATGGTGTAGCCAGACACCCATACAGTTTGCACATTAATAATGAATTTTTCTATGTTAGCCTGCATTATCCTAGTGGATGGTTTATTTATGGATATATTTGAAATACAATAATTAAAGACAGCAGGAGTTCACACCGATTATGTTTTCCCGGGAGACCTTTTATGTTTTACTTGTTTTTATGTATGTAGTTTGTGTATAATAAAGACAACTTTTTCCATGATTTGTCGTGACAGGTGTTTATCATAGGCCTTGATTGGCTTTGTCTTTTTTGGTTGTGTTTATGGGCTATTTTCAGCTTCAAGAAAATTGTGGCAAAAATGGTTAAAGTTTAGCATTTTTGCATTTTTCACAAAAACACGCAAAATTTTGAACAAAAATGGCGAAAACACGTAAAAATTTATATTTTTACTGTGAAATATTTTACCGCAAATACAAGAAAAATCTATATTTTTACTGTAACAAAATTGTAAATTTTAACATAATTTTCGTGAAAATTAATGCAAAAAAAATTGGTATTTTTGCTCATCATTGATAATATTTATATTTTACTACTATTTCACCAGTCCAATAAGGACAGCCAACACAAAACACTCGAGAAATCACATTGCTAAAAGCAACAAAAAACAAACACAACTATCCAACTCAACCACTCTGTGTCATCTGAGGCTCCTCCCTCAGGGCACACCTATTTATACTATCTGCAGTGCAATGGGCTTGATGCTCTATGAAATCTTTCAGATGTCTTATTAAGCAGAACTCTGTACCCTGTTCCTTGTAAATTAAGCTGTGTGCTCTGATCAGCATGAATTTCGTTGTTGGCTGTGTGGTCTATGCATATACATGTAGATGACAGTCTTATAGCAGAATCATGACTTGTTATGCCAATCTATTCCTCTTGGTTGAAAAATATGATCCTGAACATTAAGCCTGGAGCGCTTGCAGTTATTTTCATAGCAGACTTCAATGGGTAGTTGCCTAGGGAGAATGACATCAGAGGATGAGTTGCCAGTGCTGTATAACTAACGGCATGGGAGAAGAGTTACGCCCTGAAGAAATGCCCCGGGCGTGAACCGTGTCGGTGGGCGGAGACTCTCGTACGCCTGGCCGCTCCGTCAGCTCTCTACAGAGTTTTGCCTAACCCGTGAGCCTCTGCGGTTAGCAGCGATGGCGCTTGACACGGGGAAGGCTTGGAGACCGTGCAGCAGGCTGCACTAGGACGCCAGTCAGCCACCGGTCCACGCTATACAGCGCCTGCTGAATGAATCCTCAGTGACTATCCGGAAGGGCCCCAACACACCTCCCAGACGTGCCAGAAAATCCAGGAGCTACAGTGCTGACCAATACTACAGACTGTCGGTGAGATCCATCCTTTAATACAGTTGCTTTATTCACCAGCATATGACAAAAAGCTTAGAAAAAACGGAGGCTAAAGCCCCAAGACATGTGGATATATAGCATGTGATCCCAATGTGATAAAAGCAAGACTGTTGCCACTGACAACAACATTATAAGTGTCATTATATGCCATCTTCTTGCGCAGCGCTGAGCTCAAAGTTAGGCTGTCTGGGGAAAGGAATGAATGTAGTGAGAGTGGATGGGTGTGAGATATATGGCCAGCCAGGAAGGTTCTTTGTGATAATCCGCAACATCTTTTCAAGATTTTATAATTCCTTTTTGTGATTTAATAAAGTATTGAATAATTTTTGATTACACTCGATACCTATTATTTTCAGTTTATTAGCATAATTAACTGGTTGTGTTCCAAAAAAGTGGGATCATTATATATTTAAAATTTCAAGCTGGGAGACGTGTCTTATCTGTCCCTAGCCATTGAAATATTTATATACCCACAGCCATGGATCAGAGTCTATAGACTCCATTTCATAATACTCTAAAAACGGGATTGATGGTCCCAACGTTTTGATCCTTATTGGATTTTTATACATTTGAAACCATTCTACTACCTGTGTTATTGGTTTGTGCACTGCTGGGTAAAACTCCTAAAATTTTGAGAAAATGGCATATTGCATACCAGAAAACTTGGATGATGAAATATTTGAAACCATTTTACTATTTTATTTATAATTTATTTATTGTATTTATACTACCAGTGTTGTTGGTTTGTGCACTGCTGGGTAAAACATTTGCCCAAAGGCAGTTTGGATTATCGATTTGGCACTCTTGTTTGCACAGGTGACTTTGTACATGCATGCGCATTTTTGTGAGGACGTGGGCATGCACGCATTTTCACACCAGTTTGAATGTTTACAGCACGTGACACTTTACTTGTGGATGGTGTAGCCAGACACCCATACAGTTTGCACATTAATAATGAATTTTTCTATGTTAGCCTGCATTATCCTAGTGGATGGTTTATTTATGGATATATTTGAAATACAATAATTAAAGACAGCAGGAGTTCACACCGATTATGTTTTCCCGGGAGACCTTTTATGTTTTACTTGTTTTTATGTATGTAGTTTGTGTATAATAAAGACAACTTTTTCCATGATTTGTCGTGACAGGTGTTTATCATAGGCCTTGATTGGCTTTGTCTTTTTTGGTTGTGTTTATGGGCTATTTTCAGCTTCAAGAAAATTGTGGCAAAAATGGTTAAAGTTTAGCATTTTTGCATTTTTCACAAAAACACGCAAAATTTTGAACAAAAATGGCGAAAACACGTAAAAATTTATATTTTTACTGTGAAATATTTTACCGCAAATACAAGAAAAATCTATATTTTTACTGTAACAAAATTGTAAATTTTAACATAATTTTCGTGAAAATTAATGCAAAAAAAATTGGTATTTTTGCTCATCATTGATAATATTTATATTTTACTACTATTTCACCAGTCCAATAAGGACAGCCAACACAAAACACTCGAGAAATCACATTGCTAAAAGCAACAAAAAACAAACACAACTATCCAACTCAACCACTCTGTGTCATCTGAGGCTCCTCCCTCAGGGCACACCTATTTATACTATCTGCAGTGCAATGGGCTTGATGCTCTATGAAATCTTTCAGATGTCTTATTAAGCAGAACTCTGTACCCTGTTCCTTGTAAATTAAGCTGTGTGCTCTGATCAGCATGAATTTCGTTGTTGGCTGTGTGGTCTATGCATATACATGTAGATGACAGTCTTATAGCAGAATCATGACTTGTTATGCCAATCTATTCCTCTTGGTTGAAAAATATGATCCTGAACATTAAGCCTGGAGCGCTTGCAGTTATTTTCATAGCAGACTTCAATGGGTAGTTGCCTAGGGAGAATGACATCAGAGGATGAGTTGCCAGTGCTGTATAACTAACGGCATGGGAGAAGAAGAGTTACGCCCTGAAGAAATGCCCCGGGCGTGAACCGTGTCGGTGGGCGGAGACTCTCGTACGCCTGGCCGCTCCGTCAGCTCTCTACAGAGTTTTGCCTAACCCGTGAGCCTCTGCGGTTAGCAGCGATGGCGCTTGACACGGAGAAGGCTTGGAGACCGTGCAGCAGGCTGCACTAGGACGCCAGTCAGCCACCGGTCCACGCTATACAGCGCCTGCTGAATGAATCCTCAGTGACTATCCGGAAGGGCCCCAACACACCTCCCAGACGTGCCAGAAAATCCAGGAGCTACAGTGCTGACCAATACTACAGACTGTCGGTGAGATCCATCCTTTAATACAGTTGCTTTATTCACCAGCATATGACAAAAAGCTTAGAAAAAACGGAGGCTAAAGCCCCAAGACATGTGGATATATAGCATGTGATCCCAATGTGATAAAAGCAAGACTGTTGCCACTGACAACAACATTATAAGTGTCATTATATGCCATCTTCTTGCGCAGCGCTGAGCTCAAAGTTAGGCTGTCTGGGGAAAGGAATGAATGTAGTGAGAGTGGATGGGTGTGAGATATATGGCCAGCCAGGAAGGTTCTTTGTGATAATCCGCAACATCTTTTCAAGATTTTATAATTCCTTTTTGTGATTTAATAAAGTATTGAATAATTTTTGATTACACTCGATACCTATTATTTTCAGTTTATTAGCATAATTAACTGGTTGTGTTCCAAAAAAGTGGGATCATTATATATTTAAAATTTCAAGCTGGGAGACGTGTCTTATCTGTCCCTAGCCATTGAAATATTTATATACCCACAGCCATGGATCAGAGTCTATAGACTCCATTTCATAATACTCTAAAAACGGGATTGATGGTCCCAACGTTTTGATCCTTATTGGATTTTTATACATTTGAAACCATTCTACTACCTGTGTTATTGGTTTGTGCACTGCTGGGTAAAACTCCTAAAATTTTGAGAAAATGGCATATTGCATACCAGAAAACTTGGATGATGAAATATTTGAAACCATTTTACTATTTTATTTATAATTTATTTATTGTATTTATACTACCAGTGTTGTTGGTTTGTGCACTGCTGGGTAAAACATTTGCCCAAAGGCAGTTTGGATTATCGATTTGGCACTCTTGTTTGCACAGGTGACTTTGTACATGCATGCGCATTTTTGTGAGGACGTGGGCATGCACGCATTTTCACACCAGTTTGAATGTTTACAGCACGTGACACTTTACTTGTGGATGGTGTAGCCAGACACCCATACAGTTTGCACATTAATAATGAATTTTTCTATGTTAGCCTGCATTATCCTAGTGGATGGTTTATTTATGGATATATTTGAAATACAATAATTAAAGACAGCAGGAGTTCACACCGATTATGTTTTCCCGGGAGACCTTTTATGTTTTACTTGTTTTTATGTATGTAGTTTGTGTATAATAAAGACAACTTTTTCCATGATTTGTCGTGACAGGTGTTTATCATAGGCCTTGATTGGCTTTGTCTTTTTTGGTTGTGTTTATGGGCTATTTTCAGCTTCAAGAAAATTGTGGCAAAAATGGTTAAAGTTTAGCATTTTTGCATTTTTCACAAAAACACGCAAAATTTTGAACAAAAATGGCGAAAACACGTAAAAATTTATATTTTTACTGTGAAATATTTTACCGCAAATACAAGAAAAATCTATATTTTTACTGTAACAAAATTGTAAATTTTAACATAATTTTCGTGAAAATTAATGCAAAAAAAATTGGTATTTTTGCTCATCATTGATAATATTTATATTTTACTACTATTTCACCAGTCCAATAAGGACAGCCAACACAAAACACTCGAGAAATCACATTGCTAAAAGCAACAAAAAACAAACACAACTATCCAACTCAACCACTCTGTGTCATCTGAGGCTCCTCCCTCAGGGCACACCTATTTATACTATCTGCAGTGCAATGGGCTTGATGCTCTATGAAATCTTTCAGATGTCTTATTAAGCAGAACTCTGTACCCTGTTCCTTGTAAATTAAGCTGTGTGCTCTGATCAGCATGAATTTCGTTGTTGGCTGTGTGGTCTATGCATATACATGTAGATGACAGTCTTATAGCAGAATCATGACTTGTTATGCCAATCTATTCCTCTTGGTTGAAAAATATGATCCTGAACATTAAGCCTGGAGCGCTTGCAGTTATTTTCATAGCAGACTTCAATGGGTAGTTGCCTAGGGAGAATGACATCAGAGGATGAGTTGCCAGTGCTGTATAACTAACGGCATGGGAGAAGAAGAGTTACGCCCTGAAGAAATGCCCCGGGCGTGAACCGTGTCGGTGGGCGGAGACTCTCGTACGCCTGGCCGCTCCGTCAGCTCTCTACAGAGTTTTGCCTAACCCGTGAGCCTCTGCGGTTAGCAGCGATGGCGCTTGACACGGGGAAGGCTTGGAGACCGTGCAGCAGGCTGCACTAGGACGCCAGTCAGCCACCGGTCCACGCTATACAGCGCCTGCTGAATGAATCCTCAGTGACTATCCGGAAGGGCCCCAACACACCTCCCAGACGTGCCAGAAAATCCAGGAGCTACAGTGCTGACCAATACTACAGACTGTCGGTGAGATCCATCCTTTAATACAGTTGCTTTATTCACCAGCATATGACAAAAAGCTTAGAAAAAACGGAGGCTAAAGCCCCAAGACATGTGGATATATAGCATGTGATCCCAATGTGATAAAAGCAAGACTGTTGCCACTGACAACAACATTATAAGTGTCATTATATGCCATCTTCTTGCGCAGCGCTGAGCTCAAAGTTAGGCTGTCTGGGGAAAGGAATGAATGTAGTGAGAGTGGATGGGTGTGAGATATATGGCCAGCCAGGAAGGTTCTTTGTGATAATCCGCAACATCTTTTCAAGATTTTATAATTCCTTTTTGTGATTTAATAAAGTATTGAATAATTTTTGATTACACTCGATACCTATTATTTTCAGTTTATTAGCATAATTAACTGGTTGTGTTCCAAAAAAGTGGGATCATTATATATTTAAAATTTCAAGCTGGGAGACGTGTCTTATCTGTCCCTAGCCATTGAAATATTTATATACCCACAGCCATGGATCAGTCTATAGACTCCATTTCATAATACTCTAAAAACGGGATTGATGGTCCCAACGTTTTGATCCTTATTGGATTTTTATACATTTGAAACCATTCTACTACCTGTGTTATTGGTTTGTGCACTGCTGGGTAAAACTCCTAAAATTTTGAGAAAATGGCATATTGCATACCAGAAAACTTGGATGATGAAATATTTGAAACCATTTTACTATTTTATTTATAATTTATTTATTGTATTTATACTACCAGTGTTGTTGGTTTGTGCACTGCTGGGTAAAACATTTGCCCAAAGGCAGTTTGGATTATCGATTTGGCACTCTTGTTTGCACAGGTGACTTTGTACATGCATGCGCATTTTTGTGAGGACGTGGGCATGCACGCATTTTCACACCAGTTTGAATGTTTACAGCACGTGACACTTTACTTGTGGATGGTGTAGCCAGACACCCATACAGTTTGCACATTAATAATGAATTTTTCTATGTTAGCCTGCATTATCCTAGTGGATGGTTTATTTATGGATATATTTGAAATACAATAATTAAAGACAGCAGGAGTTCACACCGATTATGTTCTGTGTTTTCCCGGGAGACCTTTTATGTTTTACTTGTTTTTATGTATGTAGTTTGTGTTTAATAAAGACAACTTTTTCCATGATTTGTCGTGACAGGTGTTTATCATAGGCCTTGATTGGCTTTGTCTTTTTTGGTTGTGTTTATGGGCTATTTTCAGCTTCAAGAAAATTGTGGCAAAAATGGTTAAAGTTTAGCATTTTTGCATTTTTCACAAAAACACGCAAAATTTTGAACAAAAATGGCGAAAACACGTAAAAATTTATATTTTTACTGTGAAATATTTTACCGCAAATACAAGAAAAATCTATATTTTTACTGTAACAAAATTGTAAATTTTAACATAATTTTCGTGAAAATTAATGCAAAAAAAATTGGTATTTTTGCTCATCATTGATAATATTTATATTTTACTACTATTTCACCAGTCCAATAAGGACAGCCAACACAAAACACTCGAGAAATCACATTGCTAAAAGCAACAAAAAACAAACACAACTATCCAACTCAACCACTCTGTGTGATCTGAGGCTCCTCCCTCAGGGCACACCTATTTATACTATCTGCAGTGCAATGGGCTTGATGCTCTATGAAATCTTTCAGATGTCTTATTAAGCAGAACTCTGTACCCTGTTCCTTGTAAATTAAGCTGTGTGCTCTGATCAGCATGAATTTCGTTGTTGGCTGTGTGGTCTATGCATATACATGTAGATGACAGTCTTATAGCAGAATCATGACTTGTTATGCCAATCTATTCCTCTTGGTTGAAAAATATGATCCTGAACATTAAGCCTGGAGCGCTTGCAGTTATTTTCATAGCAGACTTCAATGGGTAGTTGCCTAGGGAGAATGACATCAGAGGATGAGTTGCCAGTGCTGTATAACTAACGGCATGGGAGAAGAAGAGTTACGCCCTGAAGAAATGCCCCGGGCGTGAACCGTGTCGGTGGGCGGAGACTCTCGTACGCCTGGCCGCTCCGTCAGCTCTCTACAGAGTTTTGCCTAACCCGTGAGCCTCTGCGGTTAGCAGCGATGGCGCTTGACACGGAGAAGGCTTGGAGACCGTGCAGCAGGCTGCACTAGGACGCCAGTCAGCCACCGGTCCACGCTATACAGCGCCTGCTGAATGAATCCTCAGTGACTATCCGGAAGGGCCCCAACACACCTCCCAGACGTGCCAGAAAATCCAGGAGCTACAGTGCTGACCAATACTACAGACTGTCGGTGAGATCCATCCTTTAATACAGTTGCTTTATTCACCAGCATATGACAAAAAGCTTAGAAAAAACGGAGGCTAAAGCCCCAAGACATGTGGATATATAGCATGTGATCCCAATGTGATAAAAGCAAGACTGTTGCCACTGACAACAACATTATAAGTGTCATTATATGCCATCTTCTTGCGCAGCGCTGAGCTCAAAGTTAGGCTGTCTGGGGAAAGGAATGAATGTAGTGAGAGTGGATGGGTGTGAGATATATGGCCAGCCAGGAAGGTTCTTTGTGATAATCCGCAACATCTTTTCAAGATTTTATAATTCCTTTTTGTGATTTAATAAAGTATTGAATAATTTTTGATTACACTCGATACCTATTATTTTCAGTTTATTAGCATAATTAACTGGTTGTGTTCCAAAAAAGTGGGATCATTATTTAAAATTTCAAGCTGGGAGACGTGTCTTATCTGTCCCTAGCCATTGAAATATTTATATACCCACAGCCATGGATCAGAGTCTATAGACTCCATTTCATAATACTCTAAAAACGGGATTGATGGTCCCAACGTTTTGATCCTTATTGGATTTTTATACATTTGAAACCATTCTACTACCTGTGTTATTGGTTTGTGCACTGCTGGGTAAAACTCCTAAAATTTTGAGAAAATGGCATATTGCATACCAGAAAACTTGGATGATGAAATATTTGAAACCATTTTACTATTTTATTTATAATTTATTTATTGTATTTATACTACCAGTGTTGTTGGTTTGTGCACTGCTGGGTAAAACATTTGCCCAAAGGCAGTTTGGATTATCGATTTGGCACTCTTGTTTGCACAGGTGACTTTGTACATGCATGCGCATTTTTGTGAGGACGTGGGCATGCACGCATTTTCACACCAGTTTGAATGTTTACAGCACGTGACACTTTACTTGTGGATGGTGTAGCCAGACACCCATACAGTTTGCACATTAATAATGAATTTTTCTATGTTAGCCTGCATTATCCTAGTGGATGGTTTATTTATGGATATATTTGAAATACAATAATTAAAGACAGCAGGAGTTCACACCGATTATGTTTTCCCGGGAGACCTTTTATGTTTTACTTGTTTTTATGTATGTAGTTTGTGTATAATAAAGACAACTTTTTCCATGATTTGTCGTGACAGGTGTTTATCATAGGCCTTGATTGGCTTTGTCTTTTTTGGTTGTGTTTATGGGCTATTTTCAGCTTCAAGAAAATTGTGGCAAAAATGGTTAAAGTTTAGCATTTTTGCATTTTTCACAAAAACACGCAAAATTTTGAACAAAAATGGCGAAAACACGTAAAAATTTATATTTTTACTGTGAAATATTTTACCGCAAATACAAGAAAAATCTATATTTTTACTGTAACAAAATTGTAAATTTTAACATAATTTTCGTGAAAATTAATGCAAAAAAAATTGGTATTTTTGCTCATCATTGATAATATTTATATTTTACTACTATTTCACCAGTCCAATAAGGACAGCCAACACAAAACACTCGAGAAATCACATTGCTAAAAGCAACAAAAAACAAACACAACTATCCAACTCAACCACTCTGTGTCATCTGAGGCTCCTCCCTCAGGGCACACCTATTTATACTATCTGCAGTGCAATGGGCTTGATGCTCTATGAAATCTTTCAGATGTCTTATTAAGCAGAACTCTGTACCCTGTTCCTTGTAAATTAAGCTGTGTGCTCTGATCAGCATGAATTTCGTTGTTGGCTGTGTGGTCTATGCATATACATGTAGATGACAGTCTTATAGCAGAATCATGACTTGTTATGCCAATCTATTCCTCTTGGTTGAAAAATATGATCCTGAACATTAAGCCTGGAGCGCTTGCAGTTATTTTCATAGCAGACTTCAATGGGTAGTTGCCTAGGGAGAATGACATCAGAGGATGAGTTGCCAGTGCTGTATAACTAACGGCATGGGAGAAGAAGAGTTACGCCCTGAAGAAATGCCCCGGGCGTGAACCGTGTCGGTGGGCGGAGACTCTCGTACGCCTGGCCGCTCCGTCAGCTCTCTACAGAGTTTTGCCTAACCCGTGAGCCTCTGCGGTTAGCAGCGATGGCGCTTGACACGGGGAAGGCTTGGAGACCGTGCAGCAGGCTGCACTAGGACGCCAGTCAGCCACCGGTCCACGCTATACAGCGCCTGCTGAATGAATCCTCAGTGACTATCCGGAAGGGCCCCAACACACCTCCCAGACGTGCCAGAAAATCCAGGAGCTACAGTGCTGACCAATACTACAGACTGTCGGTGAGATCCATCCTTTAATACAGTTGCTTTATTCACCAGCATATGACAAAAAGCTTAGAAAAAACGGAGGCTAAAGCCCCAAGACATGTGGATATATAGCATGTGATCCCAATGTGATAAAAGCAAGACTGTTGCCACTGACAACAACATTATAAGTGTCATTATATGCCATCTTCTTGCGCAGCGCTGAGCTCAAAGTTAGGCTGTCTGGGGAAAGGAATGAATGTAGTGAGAGTGGATGGGTGTGAGATATATGGCCAGCCAGGAAGGTTCTTTGTGATAATCCGCAACATCTTTTCAAGATTTTATAATTCCTTTTTGTGATTTAATAAAGTATTGAATAATTTTTGATTACACTCGATACCTATTATTTTCAGTTTATTAGCATAATTAACTGGTTGTGTTCCAAAAAAGTGGGATAATTATTTAAAATTTCAAGCTGGGAGACGTGTCTTATCTGTCCCTAGCCATTGAAATATTTATATACCCACAGCCATGGATCAGAGTCTATAGACTCCATTTCATAATACTCTAAAAACGGGATTGATGGTCCCAACGTTTTGATCCTTATTGGATTTTTATACATTTGAAACCATTCTACTACCTGTGTTATTGGTTTGTGCACTGCTGGGTAAAACTCCTAAAATTTTGAGAAAATGGCATATTGCATACCAGAAAACTTGGATGATGAAATATTTGAAACCATTTTACTATTTTATTTATAATTTATTTATTGTATTTATACTACCAGTGTTGTTGGTTTGTGCACTGCTGGGTAAAACATTTGCCCAAAGGCAGTTTGGATTATCGATTTGGCACTCTTGTTTGCACAGGTGACTTTGTACATGCATGCGCATTTTTGTGAGGACGTGGGCATGCACGCATTTTCACACCAGTTTGAATGTTTACAGCACGTGACACTTTACTTGTGGATGGTGTAGCCAGACACCCATACAGTTTGCACATTAATAATGAATTTTTCTATGTTAGCCTGCATTATCCTAGTGGATGGTTTATTTATGGATATATTTGAAATACAATAATTAAAGACAGCAGGAGTTCACACCGATTATGTTTTCCCGGGAGACCTTTTATGTTTTACTTGTTTTTATGTATGTAGTTTGTGTATAATAAAGACAACTTTTTCCATGATTTGTCGTGACAGGTGTTTATCATAGGCCTTGATTGGCTTTGTCTTTTTTGGTTGTGTTTATGGGCTATTTTCAGCTTCAAGAAAATTGTGGCAAAAATGGTTAAAGTTTAGCATTTTTGCATTTTTCACAAAAACACGCAAAATTTTGAACAAAAATGGCGAAAACACGTAAAAATTTATATTTTTACTGTGAAATATTTTACCGCAAATACAAGAAAAATCTATATTTTTACTGTAACAAAATTGTAAATTTTAACATAATTTTCGTGAAAATTAATGCAAAAAAAATTGGTATTTTTGCTCATCATTGATAATATTTATATTTTACTACTATTTCACCAGTCCAATAAGGACAGCCAACACAAAACACTCGAGAAATCACATTGCTAAAAGCAACAAAAAACAAACACAACTATCCAACTCAACCACTCTGTGTCATCTGAGGCTCCTCCCTCAGGGCACACCTATTTATACTATCTGCAGTGCAATGGGCTTGATGCTCTATGAAATCTTTCAGATGTCTTATTAAGCAGAACTCTGTACCCTGTTCCTTGTAAATTAAGCTGTGTGCTCTGATCAGCATGAATTTCGTTGTTGGCTGTGTGGTCTATGCATATACATGTAGATGACAGTCTTATAGCAGAATCATGACTTGTTATGCCAATCTATTCCTCTTGGTTGAAAAATATGATCCTGAACATTAAGCCTGGAGCGCTTGCAGTTATTTTCATAGCAGACTTCAATGGGTAGTTGCCTAGGGAGAATGACATCAGAGGATGAGTTGCCAGTGCTGTATAACTAACGGCATGGGAGAAGAAGAGTTACGCCCTGAAGAAATGCCCCGGGCGTGAACCGTGTCGGTGGGCGGAGACTCTCGTACGCCTGGCCGCTCCGTCAGCTCTCTACAGAGTTTTGCCTAACCCGTGAGCCTCTGCGGTTAGCAGCGATGGCGCTTGACACGGAGAAGGCTTGGAGACCGTGCAGCAGGCTGCACTAGGACGCCAGTCAGCCACCGGTCCACGCTATACAGCGCCTGCTGAATGAATCCTCAGTGACTATCCGGAAGGGCCCCAACACACCTCCCAGACGTGCCAGAAAATCCAGGAGCTACAGTGCTGACCAATACTACAGACTGTCGGTGAGATCCATCCTTTAATACAGTTGCTTTATTCACCAGCATATGACAAAAAGCTTAGAAAAAACGGAGGCTAAAGCCCCAAGACATGTGGATATATAGCATGTGATCCCAATGTGATAAAAGCAAGACTGTTGCCACTGACAACAACATTATAAGTGTCATTATATGCCATCTTCTTGCGCAGCGCTGAGCTCAAAGTTAGGCTGTCTGGGGAAAGGAATGAATGTAGTGAGAGTGGATGGGTGTGAGATATATGGCCAGCCAGGAAGGTTCTTTGTGATAATCCGCAACATCTTTTCAAGATTTTATAATTCCTTTTTGTGATTTAATAAAGTATTGAATAATTTTTGATTACACTCGATACCTATTATTTTCAGTTTATTAGCATAATTAACTGGTTGTGTTCCAAAAAAGTGGGATCATTATATATTTAAAATTTCAAGCTGGGAGACGTGTCTTATCTGTCCCTAGCCATTGAAATATTTATATACCCACAGCCATGGATCAGAGTCTATAGACTCCATTTCATAATACTCTAAAAACGGGATTGATGGTCCCAACGTTTTGATCCTTATTGGATTTTTATACATTTGAAACCATTCTACTACCTGTGTTATTGGTTTGTGCACTGCTGGGTAAAACTCCTAAAATGTTGAGAAAATGGCATATTGCATACCAGAAAACTTGGATGATGAAATATTTGAAACCATTTTACTATTTTATTTATAATTTATTTATTGTATTTATACTACCAGTGTTGTTGGTTTGTGCACTGCTGGGTAAAACATTTGCCCAAAGGCAGTTTGGATTATCGATTTGGCACTCTTGTTTGCACAGGTGACTTTGTACATGCATGCGCATTTTTGTGAGGACGTGGGCATGCACGCATTTTCACACCAGTTTGAATGTTTACAGCACGTGACACTTTACTTGTGGATGGTGTAGCCAGACACCCATACAGTTTGCACATTAATAATGAATTTTTCTATGTTAGCCTGCATTATCCTAGTGGATGGTTTATTTATGGATATATTTGAAATACAATAATTAAAGACAGCAGGAGTTCACACCGATTATGTTTTCCCGGGAGACCTTTTATGTTTTACTTGTTTTTATGTATGTAGTTTGTGTATAATAAAGACAACTTTTTCCATGATTTGTCGTGACAGGTGTTTATCATAGGCCTTGATTGGCTTTGTCTTTTTTGGTTGTGTTTATGGGCTATTTTCAGCTTCAAGAAAATTGTGGCAAAAATGGTTAAAGTTTAGCATTTTTGCATTTTTCACAAAAACACGCAAAATTTTGAACAAAAATGGCGAAAACACGTAAAAATTTATATTTTTACTGTGAAATATTTTACCGCAAATACAAGAAAAATCTATATTTTTACTGTAACAAAATTGTAAATTTTAACATAATTTTCGTGAAAATTAATGCAAAAAAAATTGGTATTTTTGCTCATCATTGATAATATTTATATTTTACTACTATTTCACCAGTCCAATAAGGACAGCCAACACAAAACACTCGAGAAATCACATTGCTAAAAGCAACAAAAAACAAACACAACTATCCAACTCAACCACTCTGTGTCATCTGAGGCTCCTCCCTCAGGGCACACCTATTTATACTATCTGCAGTGCAATGGGCTTGATGCTCTATGAAATCTTTCAGATGTCTTATTAAGCAGAACTCTGTACCCTGTTCCTTGTAAATTAAGCTGTGTGCTCTGATCAGCATGAATTTCGTTGTTGGCTGTGTGGTCTATGCATATACATGTAGATGACAGTCTTATAGCAGAATCATGACTTGTTATGCCAATCTATTCCTCTTGGTTGAAAAATATGATCCTGAACATTAAGCCTGGAGCGCTTGCAGTTATTTTCATAGCAGACTTCAATGGGTAGTTGCCTAGGGAGAATGACATCAGAGGATGAGTTGCCAGTGCTGTATAACTAACGGCATGGGAGAAGAAGAGTTACGCCCTGAAGAAATGCCCCGGGCGTGAACCGTGTCGGTGGGCGGAGACTCTCGTACGCCTGGCCGCTCCGTCAGCTCTCTACAGAGTTTTGCCTAACCCGTGAGCCTCTGCGGTTAGCAGCGATGGCGCTTGACACGGAGAAGGCTTGGAGACCGTGCAGCAGGCTGCACTAGGACGCCAGTCAGCCACCGGTCCACGCTATACAGCGCCTGTTGAATGAATCCTCAGTGACTATCCGGAAGGGCCCCAACACACCTCCCAGACGTGCCAGAAAATCCAGGAGCTACAGTGCTGACCAATACTACAGACTGTCGGTGAGATCCATCCTTTAATACAGTTGCTTTATTCACCAGCATATGACAAAAAGCTTAGAAAAAACGGAGGCTAAAGCCCCAAGACATGTGGATATATAGCATGTGATCCCAATGTGATAAAAGCAAGACTGTTGCCACTGACAACAACATTATAAGTGTCATATGCCATCTTCTTGCGCAGCGCTGAGCTCAAAGTTAGGCTGTCTGGGGAAAGGAATGAATGTAGTGAGAGTGGATGGGTGTGAGATATATGGCCAGCCAGGAAGGTTCTTTGTGATAATCCGCAACATCTTTTCAAGATTTTATAATTCCTTTTTGTGATTTAATAAAGTATTGAATAATTTTTGATTACACTCGATACCTATTATTTTCAGTTTATTAGCATAATTAACTGGTTGTGTTCCAAAAAAGTGGGATAATTATTTAAAATTTCAAGCTGGGAGACGTGTCTTATCTGTCCCTAGCCATTGAAATATTTATATACCCACAGCCATGGATCAGAGTCTATAGACTCCATTTCATAATACTCTAAAAACGGGATTGATGGTCCCAACGTTTTGATCCTTATTGGATTTTTATACATTTGAAACCATTCTACTACCTGTGTTATTGGTTTGTGCACTGCTGGGTAAAACTCCTAAAATTTTGAGAAAATGGCATATTGCATACCAGAAAACTTGGATGATGAAATATTTGAAACCATTTTACTATTTTATTTATAATTTATTTATTGTATTTATACTACCAGTGTTGTTGGTTTGTGCACTGCTGGGTAAAACATTTGCCCAAAGGCAGTTTGGATTATCGATTTGGCACTCTTGTTTGCACAGGTGACTTTGTACATGCATGCGCATTTTTGTGAGGACGTGGGCATGCACGCATTTTCACACCAGTTTGAATGTTTACAGCACGTGACACTTTACTTGTGGATGGTGTAGCCAGACACCCATACAGTTTGCACATTAATAATGAATTTTTCTATGTTAGCCTGCATTATCCTAGTGGATGGTTTATTTATGGATATATTTGAAATACAATAATTAAAGACAGCAGGAGTTCACACCGATTATGTTTTCCCGGGAGACCTTTTATGTTTTACTTGTTTTTATGTATGTAGTTTGTGTATAATAAAGACAACTTTTTCCATGATTTGTCGTGACAGGTGTTTATCATAGGCCTTGATTGGCTTTGTCTTTTTTGGTTGTGTTTATGGGCTATTTTCAGCTTCAAGAAAATTGTGGCAAAAATGGTTAAAGTTTAGCATTTTTGCATTTTTCACAAAAACACGCAAAATTTTGAACAAAAATGGCGAAAACACGTAAAAATTTATATTTTTACTGTGAAATATTTTACCGCAAATACAAGAAAAATCTATATTTTTACTGTAACAAAATTGTAAATTTTAACATAATTTTCGTGAAAATTAATGCAAAAAAAATTGGTATTTTTGCTCATCATTGATAATATTTATATTTTACTACTATTTCACCAGTCCAATAAGGACAGCCAACACAAAACACTCGAGAAATCACATTGCTAAAAGCAACAAAAAACAAACACAACTATCCAACTCAACCACTCTGTGTCATCTGAGGCTCCTCCCTCAGGGCACACCTATTTATACTATCTGCAGTGCAATGGGCTTGATGCTCTATGAAATCTTTCAGATGTCTTATTAAGCAGAACTCTGTACCCTGTTCCTTGTAAATTAAGCTGTGTGCTCTGATCAGCATGAATTTCGTTGTTGGCTGTGTGGTCTATGCATATACATGTAGATGACAGTCTTATAGCAGAATCATGACTTGTTATGCCAATCTATTCCTCTTGGTTGAAAAATATGATCCTGAACATTAAGCCTGGAGCGCTTGCAGTTATTTTCATAGCAGACTTCAATGGGTAGTTGCCTAGGGAGAATGACATCAGAGGATGAGTTGCCAGTGCTGTATAACTAACGGCATGGGAGAAGAAGAGTTACGCCCTGAAGAAATGCCCCGGGCGTGAACCGTGTCGGTGGGCGGAGACTCTCGTACGCCTGGCCGCTCCGTCAGCTCTCTACAGAGTTTTGCCTAACCCGTGAGCCTCTGCGGTTAGCAGCGATGGCGCTTGACACGGAGAAGGCTTGGAGACCGTGCAGCAGGCTGCACTAGGACGCCAGTCAGCCACCGGTCCACGCTATACAGCGCCTGCTGAATGAATCCTCAGTGACTATCCGGAAGGGCCCCAACACACCTCCCAGACGTGCCAGAAAATCCAGGAGCTACAGTGCTGACCAATACTACAGACTGTCGGTGAGATCCATCCTTTAATACAGTTGCTTTATTCACCAGCATATGACAAAAAGCTTAGAAAAAACTGAGGCTAAAGCCCCAAGACATGTGGATATATAGCATGTGATCCCAATGTGATAAAAGCAAGACTGTTGCCACTGACAACAACATTATAAGTGTCATTATATGCCATCTTCTTGCGCAGCGCTGAGCTCAAAGTTAGGCTGTCTGGGGAAAGGAATGAATGTAGTGAGAGTGGATGGGTGTGAGATATATGGCCAGCCAGGAAGGTTCTTTGTGATAATCCGCAACATCTTTTCAAGATTTTATAATTCCTTTTTGTGATTTAATAAAGTATTGAATAATTTTTGATTACACTCGATACCTATTATTTTCAGTTTATTAGCATAATTAACTGGTTGTGTTCCAAAAAAGTGGGATAATTATTTAAAATTTCAAGCTGGGAGACGTGTCTTATCTGTCCCTAGCCATTGAAATATTTATATACCCACAGCCATGGATCAGAGTCTATAGACTCCATTTCATAATACTCTAAAAACGGGATTGATGGTCCCAACGTTTTGATCCTTATTGGATTTTTATACATTTGAAACCATTCTACTACCTGTGTTATTGGTTTGTGCACTGCTGGGTAAAACTCCTAAAATTTTGAGAAAATGGCATATTGCATACCAGAAAACTTGGATGATGAAATATTTGAAACCATTTTACTATTTTATTTATAATTTATTTATTGTATTTATACTACCAGTGTTGTTGGTTTGTGCACTGCTGGGTAAAACATTTGCCCAAAGGCAGTTTGGATTATCGATTTGGCACTCTTGTTTGCACAGGTGACTTTGTACATGCATGCGCATTTTTGTGAGGACGTGGGCATGCACGCATTTTCACACCAGTTTGAATGTTTACAGCACGTGACACTTTACTTGTGGATGGTGTAGCCAGACACCCATACAGTTTGCACATTAATAATGAATTTTTCTATGTTAGCCTGCATTATCCTAGTGGATGGTTTATTTATGGATATATTTGAAATACAATAATTAAAGACAGCAGGAGTTCACACCGATTATGTTTTCCCGGGAGACCTTTTATGTTTTACTTGTTTTTATGTATGTAGTTTGTGTATAATAAAGACAACTTTTTCCATGATTTGTCGTGACAGGTGTTTATCATAGGCCTTGATTGGCTTTGTCTTTTTTGGTTGTGTTTATGGGCTATTTTCAGCTTCAAGAAAATTGTGGCAAAAATGGTTAAAGTTTAGCATTTTTGCATTTTTCACAAAAACACGCAAAATTTTGAACAAAAATGGCGAAAACACGTAAAAATTTATATTTTTACTGTGAAATATTTTACCGCAAATACAAGAAAAATCTATATTTTTACTGTAACAAAATTGTAAATTTTAACATAATTTTCGTGAAAATTAATGCAAAAAAAATTGGTATTTTTGCTCATCATTGATAATATTTATATTTTACTACTATTTCACCAGTCCAATAAGGACAGCCAACACAAAACACTCGAGAAATCACATTGCTAAAAGCAACAAAAAACAAACACAACTATCCAACTCAACCACTCTGTGTCATCTGAGGCTCCTCCCTCAGGGCACACCTATTTATACTATCTGCAGTGCAATGGGCTTGATGCTCTATGAAATCTTTCAGATGTCTTATTAAGCAGAACTCTGTACCCTGTTCCTTGTAAATTAAGCTGTGTGCTCTGATCAGCATGAATTTCGTTGTTGGCTGTGTGGTCTATGCATATACATGTAGATGACAGTCTTATAGCAGAATCATGACTTGTTATGCCAATCTATTCCTCTTGGTTGAAAAATATGATCCTGAACATTAAGCCTGGAGCGCTTGCAGTTATTTTCATAGCAGACTTCAATGGGTAGTTGCCTAGGGAGAATGACATCAGAGGATGAGTTGCCAGTGCTGTATAACTAACGGCATGGGAGAAGAAGAGTTACGCCCTGAAGAAATGCCCCGGGCGTGAACCGTGTCGGTGGGCGGAGACTCTCGTACGCCTGGCCGCTCCGTCAGCTCTCTACAGAGTTTTGCCTAACCCGTGAGCCTCTGCGGTTAGCAGCGATGGCGCTTGACACGGGGAAGGCTTGGAGACCGTGCAGCAGGCTGCACTAGGACGCCAGTCAGCCACCGGTCCACGCTATACAGCGCCTGCTGAATGAATCCTCAGTGACTATCCGGAAGGGCCCCAACACACCTCCCAGACGTGCCAGAAAATCCAGGAGCTACAGTGCTCACCAATACTACAGACTGTCGGTGAGATCCATCCTTTAATACAGTTGCTTTATTCACCAGCATATGACAAAAAGCTTAGAAAAAACGGAGGCTAAAGCCCCAAGACATGTGGATATATAGCATGTGATCCCAATGTGATAAAAGCAAGACTGTTGCCACTGACAACAACATTATAAGTGTCATTATATGCCATCTTCTTGCGCAGCGCTGAGCTCAAAGTTAGGCTGTCTGGGGAAAGGAATGAATGTAGTGAGAGTGGATGGGTGTGAGATATATGGCCAGCCAGGAAGGTTCTTTGTGATAATCCGCAACATCTTTTCAAGATTTTATAATTCCTTTTTGTGATTTAATAAAGTATTGAATAATTTTTGATTACACTCGATACCTATTATTTTCAGTTTATTAGCATAATTAACTGGTTGTGTTCCAAAAAAGTGGGATCATTATATATTTAAAATTTCAAGCTGGGAGACGTGTCTTATCTGTCCCTAGCCATTGAAATATTTATATACCCACAGCCATGGATCAGAGTCTATAGACTCCATTTCATAATACTCTAAAAACGGGATTGATGGTCCCAACGTTTTGATCCTTATTGGATTTTTATACATTTGAAACCATTCTACTACCTGTGTTATTGGTTTGTGCACTGCTGGGTAAAACTCCTAAAATGTTGAGAAAATGGCATATTGCATACCAGAAAACTTGGATGATGAAATATTTGAAACCATTTTACTATTTTATTTATAATTTATTTATTGTATTTATACTACCAGTGTTGTTGGTTTGTGCACTGCTGGGTAAAACATTTGCCCAAAGGCAGTTTGGATTATCGATTTGGCACTCTTGTTTGCACAGGTGACTTTGTACATGCATGCGCATTTTTGTGAGGACGTGGGCATGCACGCATTTTCACACCAGTTTGAATGTTTACAGCACGTGACACTTTACTTGTGGATGGTGTAGCCAGACACCCATACAGTTTGCACATTAATAATGAATTTTTCTATGTTAGCCTGCATTATCCTAGTGGATGGTTTATTTATGGATATATTTGAAATACAATAATTAAAGACAGCAGGAGTTCACACCGATTATGTTTTCCCGGGAGACCTTTTATGTTTTACTTGTTTTTATGTATGTAGTTTGTGTATAATAAAGACAACTTTTTCCATGATTTGTCGTGACAGGTGTTTATCATAGGCCTTGATTGGCTTTGTCTTTTTTGGTTGTGTTTATGGGCTATTTTCAGCTTCAAGAAAATTGTGGCAAAAATGGTTAAAGTTTAGCATTTTTGCATTTTTCACAAAAACACGCAAAATGTTGAACAAAAATGGCGAAAACACGTAAAAATTTATATTTTTACTGTGAAATATTTTACCGCAAATACAAGAAAAATCTATATTTTTACTGTAACAAAATTGTAAATTTTAACATAATTTTCGTGAAAATTAATGCAAAAAAAATTGGTATTTTTGCTCATCATTGATAATATTTATATTTTACTACTATTTCACCAGTCCAATAAGGACAGCCAACACAAAACACTCGAGAAATCACATTGCTAAAAGCAACAAAAAACAAACACAACTATCCAACTCAACCACTCTGTGTCATCTGAGGCTCCTCCCTCAGGGCACACCTATTTATACTATCTGCAGTGCAATGGGCTTGATGCTCTATGAAATCTTTCAGATGTCTTATTAAGCAGAACTCTGTACCCTGTTCCTTGTAAATTAAGCTGTGTGCTCTGATCAGCATGAATTTCGTTGTTGGCTGTGTGGTCTATGCATATACATGTAGATGACAGTCTTATAGCAGAATCATGACTTGTTATGCCAATCTATTCCTCTTGGTTGAAAAATATGATCCTGAACATTAAGCCTGGAGCGCTTGCAGTTATTTTCATAGCAGACTTCAATGGGTAGTTGCCTAGGGAGAATGACATCAGAGGATGAGTTGCCAGTGCTGTATAACTAACGGCATGGGAGAAGAAGAGTTACGCCCTGAAGAAATGCCCCGGGCGTGAACCGTGTCGGTGGGCGGAGACTCTCGTACGCCTGGCCGCTCCGTCAGCTCTCTACAGAGTTTTGCCTAACCCGTGAGCCTCTGCGGTTAGCAGCGATGGCGCTTGACACGGAGAAGGCTTGGAGACCGTGCAGCAGGCTGCACTAGGACGCCAGTCAGCCACCGGTCCACGCTATACAGCGCCTGCTGAATGAATCCTCAGTGACTATCCGGAAGGGCCCCAACACACCTCCCAGACGTGCCAGAAAATCCAGGAGCTACAGTGCTGACCAATACTACAGACTGTCGGTGAGATCCATCCTTTAATACAGTTGCTTTATTCACCAGCATATGACAAAAAGCTTAGAAAAAACGGAGGCTAAAGCCCCAAGACATGTGGATATATAGCATGTGATCCCAATGTGATAAAAGCAAGACTGTTGCCACTGACAACAACATTATAAGTGTCATTATATGCCATCTTCTTGCGCAGCGCTGAGCTCAAAGTTAGGCTGTCTGGGGAAAGGAATGAATGTAGTGAGAGTGGATGGGTGTGAGATATATGGCCAGCCAGGAAGGTTCTTTGTGATAATCCGCAACATCTTTTCAAGATTTTATAATTCCTTTTTGTGATTTAATAAAGTATTGAATAATTTTTGATTACACTCGATACCTATTATTTTCAGTTTATTAGCATAATTAACTGGTTGTGTTCCAAAAAAGTGGGATCATTATATATTTAAAATTTCAAGCTGGGAGACGTGTCTTATCTGTCCCTAGCCATTGAAATATTTATATACCCACAGCCATGGATCAGAGTCTATAGACTCCATTTCATAATACTCTAAAAACGGGATTGATGGTCCCAACGTTTTGATCCTTATTGGATTTTTATACATTTGAAACCATTCTACTACCTGTGTTATTGGTTTGTGCACTGCTGGGTAAAACTCCTAAAATTTTGAGAAAATGGCATATTGCATACCAGAAAACTTGGATGATGAAATATTTGAAACCATTTTACTATTTTATTTATAATTTATTTATTGTATTTATACTACCAGTGTTGTTGGTTTGTGCACTGCTGGGTAAAACATTTGCCCAAAGGCAGTTTGGATTATCGATTTGGCACTCTTGTTTGCACAGGTGACTTTGTACATGCATGCGCATTTTTGTGAGGACGTGGGCATGCACGCATTTTCACACCAGTTTGAATGTTTACAGCACGTGACACTTTACTTGTGGATGGTGTAGCCAGACACCCATACAGTTTGCACATTAATAATGAATTTTTCTATGTTAGCCTGCATTATCCTAGTGGATGGTTTATTTATGGATATATTTGAAATACAATAATTAAAGACAGCAGGAGTTCACACCGATTATGTTTTCCCGGGAGACCTTTTATGTTTTACTTGTTTTTATGTATGTAGTTTGTGTATAATAAAGACAACTTTTTCCATGATTTGTCGTGACAGGTGTTTATCATAGGCCTTGATTGGCTTTGTCTTTTTTGGTTGTGTTTATGGGCTATTTTCAGCTTCAAGAAAATTGTGGCAAAAATGGTTAAAGTTTAGCATTTTTGCATTTTTCACAAAAACACGCAAAATTTTGAACAAAAATGGCGAAAACACGTAAAAATTTATATTTTTACTGTGAAATATTTTACCGCAAATACAAGAAAAATCTATATTTTTACTGTAACAAAATTGTAAATTTTAACATAATTTTCGTGAAAATTAATGCAAAAAAAATTGGTATTTTTGCTCATCATTGATAATATTTATATTTTACTACTATTTCACCAGTCCAATAAGGACAGCCAACACAAAACACTCGAGAAATCACATTGCTAAAAGCAACAAAAAACAAACACAACTATCCAACTCAACCACTCTGTGTCATCTGAGGCTCCTCCCTCAGGGCACACCTATTTATACTATCTGCAGTGCAATGGGCTTGATGCTCTATGAAATCTTTCAGATGTCTTATTAAGCAGAACTCTGTACCCTGTTCCTTGTAAATTAAGCTGTGTGCTCTGATCAGCATGAATTTCGTTGTTGGCTGTGTGGTCTATGCATATACATGTAGATGACAGTCTTATAGCAGAATCATGACTTGTTATGCCAATCTATTCCTCTTGGTTGAAAAATATGATCCTGAACATTAAGCCTGGAGCGCTTGCAGTTATTTTCATAGCAGACTTCAATGGGTAGTTGCCTAGGGAGAATGACATCAGAGGATGAGTTGCCAGTGCTGTATAACTAACGGCATGGGAGAAGAAGAGTTACGCCCTGAAGAAATGCCCCGGGCGTGAACCGTGTCGGTGGGCGGAGACTCTCGTACGCCTGGCCGCTCCGTCAGCTCTCTACAGAGTTTTGCCTAACCCGTGAGCCTCTGCGGTTAGCAGCGATGGCGCTTGACACGGAGAAGGCTTGGAGACCGTGCAGCAGGCTGCACTAGGACGCCAGTCAGCCACCGGTCCACGCTATACAGCGCCTGTTGAATGAATCCTCAGTGACTATCCGGAAGGGCCCCAACACACCTCCCAGACGTGCCAGAAAATCCAGGAGCTACAGTGCTGACCAATACTACAGACTGTCGGTGAGATCCATCCTTTAATACAGTTGCTTTATTCACCAGCATATGACAAAAAGCTTAGAAAAAACGGAGGCTAAAGCCCCAAGACATGTGGATATATAGCATGTGATCCCAATGTGATAAAAGCAAGACTGTTGCCACTGACAACAACATTATAAGTGTCATATGCCATCTTCTTGCGCAGCGCTGAGCTCAAAGTTAGGCTGTCTGGGGAAAGGAATGAATGTAGTGAGAGTGGATGGGTGTGAGATATATGGCCAGCCAGGAAGGTTCTTTGTGATAATCCGCAACATCTTTTCAAGATTTTATAATTCCTTTTTGTGATTTAATAAAGTATTGAATAATTTTTGATTACACTCGATACCTATTATTTTCAGTTTATTAGCATAATTAACTGGTTGTGTTCCAAAAAAGTGGGATAATTATTTAAAATTTCAAGCTGGGAGACGTGTCTTATCTGTCCCTAGCCATTGAAATATTTATATACCCACAGCCATGGATCAGAGTCTATAGACTCCATTTCATAATACTCTAAAAACGGGATTGATGGTCCCAACGTTTTGATCCTTATTGGATTTTTATACATTTGAAACCATTCTACTACCTGTGTTATTGGTTTGTGCACTGCTGGGTAAAACTCCTAAAATTTTGAGAAAATGGCATATTGCATACCAGAAAACTTGGATGATGAAATATTTGAAACCATTTTACTATTTTATTTATAATTTATTTATTGTATTTATACTACCAGTGTTGTTGGTTTGTGCACTGCTGGGTAAAACATTTGCCCAAAGGCAGTTTGGATTATCGATTTGGCACTCTTGTTTGCACAGGTGACTTTGTACATGCATGCGCATTTTTGTGAGGACGTGGGCATGCACGCATTTTCACACCAGTTTGAATGTTTACAGCACGTGACACTTTACTTGTGGATGGTGTAGCCAGACACCCATACAGTTTGCACATTAATAATGAATTTTTCTATGTTAGCCTGCATTATCCTAGTGGATGGTTTATTTATGGATATATTTGAAATACAATAATTAAAGACAGCAGGAGTTCACACCGATTATGTTTTCCCGGGAGACCTTTTATGTTTTACTTGTTTTTATGTATGTAGTTTGTGTATAATAAAGACAACTTTTTCCATGATTTGTCGTGACAGGTGTTTATCATAGGCCTTGATTGGCTTTGTCTTTTTTGGTTGTGTTTATGGGCTATTTTCAGCTTCAAGAAAATTGTGGCAAAAATGGTTAAAGTTTAGCATTTTTGCATTTTTCACAAAAACACGCAAAATTTTGAACAAAAATGGCGAAAACACGTAAAAATTTATATTTTTACTGTGAAATATTTTACCGCAAATACAAGAAAAATCTATATTTTTACTGTAACAAAATTGTAAATTTTAACATAATTTTCGTGAAAATTAATGCAAAAAAAATTGGTATTTTTGCTCATCATTGATAATATTTATATTTTACTACTATTTCACCAGTCCAATAAGGACAGCCAACACAAAACACTCGAGAAATCACATTGCTAAAAGCAACAAAAAACAAACACAACTATCCAACTCAACCACTCTGTGTCATCTGAGGCTCCTCCCTCAGGGCACACCTATTTATACTATCTGCAGTGCAATGGGCTTGATGCTCTATGAAATCTTTCAGATGTCTTATTAAGCAGAACTCTGTACCCTGTTCCTTGTAAATTAAGCTGTGTGCTCTGATCAGCATGAATTTCGTTGTTGGCTGTGTGGTCTATGCATATACATGTAGATGACAGTCTTATAGCAGAATCATGACTTGTTATGCCAATCTATTCCTCTTGGTTGAAAAATATGATCCTGAACATTAAGCCTGGAGCGCTTGCAGTTATTTTCATAGCAGACTTCAATGGGTAGTTGCCTAGGGAGAATGACATCAGAGGATGAGTTGCCAGTGCTGTATAACTAACGGCATGGGAGAAGAAGAGTTACGCCCTGAAGAAATGCCCCGGGCGTGAACCGTGTCGGTGGGCGGAGACTCTCGTACGCCTGGCCGCTCCGTCAGCTCTCTACAGAGTTTTGCCTAACCCGTGAGCCTCTGCGGTTAGCAGCGATGGCGCTTGACACGGAGAAGGCTTGGAGACCGTGCAGCAGGCTGCACTAGGACGCCAGTCAGCCACCGGTCCACGCTATACAGCGCCTGCTGAATGAATCCTCAGTGACTATCCGGAAGGGCCCCAACACACCTCCCAGACGTGCCAGAAAATCCAGGAGCTACAGTGCTGACCAATACTACAGACTGTCGGTGAGATCCATCCTTTAATACAGTTGCTTTATTCACCAGCATATGACAAAAAGCTTAGAAAAAACTGAGGCTAAAGCCCCAAGACATGTGGATATATAGCATGTGATCCCAATGTGATAAAAGCAAGACTGTTGCCACTGACAACAACATTATAAGTGTCATTATATGCCATCTTCTTGCGCAGCGCTGAGCTCAAAGTTAGGCTGTCTGGGGAAAGGAATGAATGTAGTGAGAGTGGATGGGTGTGAGATATATGGCCAGCCAGGAAGGTTCTTTGTGATAATCCGCAACATCTTTTCAAGATTTTATAATTCCTTTTTGTGATTTAATAAAGTATTGAATAATTTTTGATTACACTCGATACCTATTATTTTCAGTTTATTAGCATAATTAACTGGTTGTGTTCCAAAAAAGTGGGATCATTATATATTTAAAATTTCAAGCTGGGAGACGTGTCTTATCTGTCCCTAGCCATTGAAATATTTATATACCCACAGCCATGGATCAGAGTCTATAGACTCCATTTCATAATACTCTAAAAACGGGATTGATGGTCCCAACGTTTTGATCCTTATTGGATTTTTATACATTTGAAACCATTCTACTACCTGTGTTATTGGTTTGTGCACTGCTGGGTAAAACTCCTAAAATTTTGAGAAAATGGCATATTGCATACCAGAAAACTTGGATGATGAAATATTTGAAACCATTTTACTATTTTATTTATAATTTATTTATTGTATTTATACTACCAGTGTTGTTGGTTTGTGCACTGCTGGGTAAAACATTTGCCCAAAGGCAGTTTGGATTATCGATTTGGCACTCTTGTTTGCACAGGTGACTTTGTACATGCATGCGCATTTTTGTGAGGACGTGGGCATGCACGCATTTTCACACCAGTTTGAATGTTTACAGCACGTGACACTTTACTTGTGGATGGTGTAGCCAGACACCCATACAGTTTGCACATTAATAATGAATTTTTCTATGTTAGCCTGCATTATCCTAGTGGATGGTTTATTTATGGATATATTTGAAATACAATAATTAAAGACAGCAGGAGTTCACACCGATTATGTTTTCCCGGGAGACCTTTTATGTTTTACTTGTTTTTATGTATGTAGTTTGTGTATAATAAAGACAACTTTTTCCATGATTTGTCGTGACAGGTGTTTATCATAGGCCTTGATTGGCTTTGTCTTTTTTGGTTGTGTTTATGGGCTATTTTCAGCTTCAAGAAAATTGTGGCAAAAATGGTTAAAGTTTAGCATTTTTGCATTTTTCACAAAAACACGCAAAATTTTGAACAAAAATGGCGAAAACACGTAAAAATTTATATTTTTACTGTGAAATATTTTACCGCAAATACAAGAAAAATCTATATTTTTACTGTAACAAAATTGTAAATTTTAACATAATTTTCGTGAAAATTAATGCAAAAAAAATTGGTATTTTTGCTCATCATTGATAATATTTATATTTTACTACTATTTCACCAGTCCAATAAGGACAGCCAACACAAAACACTCGAGAAATCACATTGCTAAAAGCAACAAAAAACAAACACAACTATCCAACTCAACCACTCTGTGTCATCTGAGGCTCCTCCCTCAGGGCACACCTATTTATACTATCTGCAGTGCAATGGGCTTGATGCTCTATGAAATCTTTCAGATGTCTTATTAAGCAGAACTCTGTACCCTGTTCCTTGTAAATTAAGCTGTGTGCTCTGATCAGCATGAATTTCGTTGTTGGCTGTGTGGTCTATGCATATACATGTAGATGACAGTCTTATAGCAGAATCATGACTTGTTATGCCAATCTATTCCTCTTGGTTGAAAAATATGATCCTGAACATTAAGCCTGGAGCGCTTGCAGTTATTTTCATAGCAGACTTCAATGGGTAGTTGCCTAGGGAGAATGACATCAGAGGATGAGTTGCCAGTGCTGTATAACTAACGGCATGGGAGAAGAAGAGTTACGCCCTGAAGAAATGCCCCGGGCGTGAACCGTGTCGGTGGGCGGAGACTCTCGTACGCCTGGCCGCTCCGTCAGCTCTCTACAGAGTTTTGCCTAACCCGTGAGCCTCTGCGGTTAGCAGCGATGGCGCTTGACACGGAGAAGGCTTGGAGACCGTGCAGCAGGCTGCACTAGGACGCCAGTCAGCCACCGGTCCACGCTATACAGCGCCTGCTGAATGAATCCTCAGTGACTATCCGGAAGGGCCCCAACACACCTCCCAGACGTGCCAGAAAATCCAGGAGCTACAGTGCTGACCAATACTACAGACTGTCGGTGAGATCCATCCTTTAATACAGTTGCTTTATTCACCAGCATATGACAAAAAGCTTAGAAAAAACTGAGGCTAAAGCCCCAAGACATGTGGATATATAGCATGTGATCCCAATGTGATAAAAGCAAGACTGTTGCCACTGACAACAACATTATAAGTGTCATTATATGCCATCTTCTTGCGCAGCGCTGAGCTCAAAGTTAGGCTGTCTGGGGAAAGGAATGAATGTAGTGAGAGTGGATGGGTGTGAGATATATGGCCAGCCAGGAAGGTTCTTTGTGATAATCCGCAACATCTTTTCAAGATTTTATAATTCCTTTTTGTGATTTAATAAAGTATTGAATAATTTTTGATTACACTCGATACCTATTATTTTCAGTTTATTAGCATAATTAACTGGTTGTGTTCCAAAAAAGTGGGATAATTATTTAAAATTTCAAGCTGGGAGACGTGTCTTATCTGTCCCTAGCCATTGAAATATTTATATACCCACAGCCATGGATCAGAGTCTATAGACTCCATTTCATAATACTCTAAAAACGGGATTGATGGTCCCAACGTTTTGATCCTTATTGGATTTTTATACATTTGAAACCATTCTACTACCTGTGTTATTGGTTTGTGCACTGCTGGGTAAAACTCCTAAAATTTTGAGAAAATGGCATATTGCATACCAGAAAACTTGGATGATGAAATATTTGAAACCATTTTACTATTTTATTTATAATTTATTTATTGTATTTATACTACCAGTGTTGTTGGTTTGTGCACTGCTGGGTAAAACATTTGCCCAAAGGCAGTTTGGATTATCGATTTGGCACTCTTGTTTGCACAGGTGACTTTGTACATGCATGCGCATTTTTGTGAGGACGTGGGCATGCACGCATTTTCACACCAGTTTGAATGTTTACAGCACGTGACACTTTACTTGTGGATGGTGTAGCCAGACACCCATACAGTTTGCACATTAATAATGAATTTTTCTATGTTAGCCTGCATTATCCTAGTGGATGGTTTATTTATGGATATATTTGAAATACAATAATTAAAGACAGCAGGAGTTCACACCGATTATGTTTTCCCGGGAGACCTTTTATGTTTTACTTGTTTTTATGTATGTAGTTTGTGTATAATAAAGACAACTTTTTCCATGATTTGTCGTGACAGGTGTTTATCATAGGCCTTGATTGGCTTTGTCTTTTTTGGTTGTGTTTATGGGCTATTTTCAGCTTCAAGAAAATTGTGGCAAAAATGGTTAAAGTTTAGCATTTTTGCATTTTTCACAAAAACACGCAAAATTTTGAACAAAAATGGCGAAAACACGTAAAAATTTATATTTTTACTGTGAAATATTTTACCGCAAATACAAGAAAAATCTATATTTTTACTGTAACAAAATTGTAAATTTTAACATAATTTTCGTGAAAATTAATGCAAAAAAAATTGGTATTTTTGCTCATCATTGATAATATTTATATTTTACTACTATTTCACCAGTCCAATAAGGACAGCCAACACAAAACACTCGAGAAATCACATTGCTAAAAGCAACAAAAAACAAACACAACTATCCAACTCAACCACTCTGTGTCATCTGAGGCTCCTCCCTCAGGGCACACCTATTTATACTATCTGCAGTGCAATGGGCTTGATGCTCTATGAAATCTTTCAGATGTCTTATTAAGCAGAACTCTGTACCCTGTTCCTTGTAAATTAAGCTGTGTGCTCTGATCAGCATGAATTTCGTTGTTGGCTGTGTGGTCTATGCATATACATGTAGATGACAGTCTTATAGCAGAATCATGACTTGTTATGCCAATCTATTCCTCTTGGTTGAAAAATATGATCCTGAACATTAAGCCTGGAGCGCTTGCAGTTATTTTCATAGCAGACTTCAATGGGTAGTTGCCTAGGGAGAATGACATCAGAGGATGAGTTGCCAGTGCTGTATAACTAACGGCATGGGAGAAGAAGAGTTACGCCCTGAAGAAATGCCCCGGGCGTGAACCGTGTCGGTGGGCGGAGACTCTCGTACGCCTGGCCGCTCCGTCAGCTCTCTACAGAGTTTTGCCTAACCCGTGAGCCTCTGCGGTTAGCAGCGATGGCGCTTGACACGGGGAAGGCTTGGAGACCGTGCAGCAGGCTGCACTAGGACGCCAGTCAGCCACCGGTCCACGCTATACAGCGCCTGCTGAATGAATCCTCAGTGACTATCCGGAAGGGCCCCAACACACCTCCCAGACGTGCCAGAAAATCCAGGAGCTACAGTGCTCACCAATACTACAGACTGTCGGTGAGATCCATCCTTTAATACAGTTGCTTTATTCACCAGCATATGACAAAAAGCTTAGAAAAAACGGAGGCTAAAGCCCCAAGACATGTGGATATATAGCATGTGATCCCAATGTGATAAAAGCAAGACTGTTGCCACTGACAACAACATTATAAGTGTCATTATATGCCATCTTCTTGCGCAGCGCTGAGCTCAAAGTTAGGCTGTCTGGGGAAAGGAATGAATGTAGTGAGAGTGGATGGGTGTGAGATATATGGCCAGCCAGGAAGGTTCTTTGTGATAATCCGCAACATCTTTTCAAGATTTTATAATTCCTTTTTGTGATTTAATAAAGTATTGAATAATTTTTGATTACACTCGATACCTATTATTTTCAGTTTATTAGCATAATTAACTGGTTGTGTTCCAAAAAAGTGGGATCATTATATATTTAAAATTTCAAGCTGGGAGACGTGTCTTATCTGTCCCTAGCCATTGAAATATTTATATACCCACAGCCATGGATCAGAGTCTATAGACTCCATTTCATAATACTCTAAAAACGGGATTGATGGTCCCAACGTTTTGATCCTTATTGGATTTTTATACATTTGAAACCATTCTACTACCTGTGTTATTGGTTTGTGCACTGCTGGGTAAAACTCCTAAAATGTTGAGAAAATGGCATATTGCATACCAGAAAACTTGGATGATGAAATATTTGAAACCATTTTACTATTTTATTTATAATTTATTTATTGTATTTATACTACCAGTGTTGTTGGTTTGTGCACTGCTGGGTAAAACATTTGCCCAAAGGCAGTTTGGATTATCGATTTGGCACTCTTGTTTGCACAGGTGACTTTGTACATGCATGCGCATTTTTGTGAGGACGTGGGCATGCACGCATTTTCACACCAGTTTGAATGTTTACAGCACGTGACACTTTACTTGTGGATGGTGTAGCCAGACACCCATACAGTTTGCACATTAATAATGAATTTTTCTATGTTAGCCTGCATTATCCTAGTGGATGGTTTATTTATGGATATATTTGAAATACAATAATTAAAGACAGCAGGAGTTCACACCGATTATGTTTTCCCGGGAGACCTTTTATGTTTTACTTGTTTTTATGTATGTAGTTTGTGTATAATAAAGACAACTTTTTCCATGATTTGTCGTGACAGGTGTTTATCATAGGCCTTGATTGGCTTTGTCTTTTTTGGTTGTGTTTATGGGCTATTTTCAGCTTCAAGAAAATTGTGGCAAAAATGGTTAAAGTTTAGCATTTTTGCATTTTTCACAAAAACACGCAAAATGTTGAACAAAAATGGCGAAAACACGTAAAAATTTATATTTTTACTGTGAAATATTTTACCGCAAATACAAGAAAAATCTATATTTTTACTGTAACAAAATTGTAAATTTTAACATAATTTTCGTGAAAATTAATGCAAAAAAAATTGGTATTTTTGCTCATCATTGATAATATTTATATTTTACTACTATTTCACCAGTCCAATAAGGACAGCCAACACAAAACACTCGAGAAATCACATTGCTAAAAGCAACAAAAAACAAACACAACTATCCAACTCAACCACTCTGTGTCATCTGAGGCTCCTCCCTCAGGGCACACCTATTTATACTATCTGCAGTGCAATGGGCTTGATGCTCTATGAAATCTTTCAGATGTCTTATTAAGCAGAACTCTGTACCCTGTTCCTTGTAAATTAAGCTGTGTGCTCTGATCAGCATGAATTTCGTTGTTGGCTGTGTGGTCTATGCATATACATGTAGATGACAGTCTTATAGCAGAATCATGACTTGTTATGCCAATCTATTCCTCTTGGTTGAAAAATATGATCCTGAACATTAAGCCTGGAGCGCTTGCAGTTATTTTCATAGCAGACTTCAATGGGTAGTTGCCTAGGGAGAATGACATCAGAGGATGAGTTGCCAGTGCTGTATAACTAACGGCATGGGAGAAGAAGAGTTACGCCCTGAAGAAATGCCCCGGGCGTGAACCGTGTCGGTGGGCGGAGACTCTCGTACGCCTGGCCGCTCCGTCAGCTCTCTACAGAGTTTTGCCTAACCCGTGAGCCTCTGCGGTTAGCAGCGATGGCGCTTGACACGGAGAAGGCTTGGAGACCGTGCAGCAGGCTGCACTAGGACGCCAGTCAGCCACCGGTCCACGCTATACAGCGCCTGCTGAATGAATCCTCAGTGACTATCCGGAAGGGCCCCAACACACCTCCCAGACGTGCCAGAAAATCCAGGAGCTACAGTGCTGACCAATACTACAGACTGTCGGTGAGATCCATCCTTTAATACAGTTGCTTTATTCACCAGCATATGACAAAAAGCTTAGAAAAAACGGAGGCTAAAGCCCCAAGACATGTGGATATATAGCATGTGATCCCAATGTGATAAAAGCAAGACTGTTGCCACTGACAACAACATTATAAGTGTCATTATATGCCATCTTCTTGCGCAGCGCTGAGCTCAAAGTTAGGCTGTCTGGGGAAAGGAATGAATGTAGTGAGAGTGGATGGGTGTGAGATATATGGCCAGCCAGGAAGGTTCTTTGTGATAATCCGCAACATCTTTTCAAGATTTTATAATTCCTTTTTGTGATTTAATAAAGTATTGAATAATTTTTGATTACACTCGATACCTATTATTTTCAGTTTATTAGCATAATTAACTGGTTGTGTTCCAAAAAAGTGGGATCATTATATATTTAAAATTTCAAGCTGGGAGACGTGTCTTATCTGTCCCTAGCCATTGAAATATTTATATACCCACAGCCATGGATCAGAGTCTATAGACTCCATTTCATAATACTCTAAAAACGGGATTGATGGTCCCAACGTTTTGATCCTTATTGGATTTTTATACATTTGAAACCATTCTACTACCTGTGTTATTGGTTTGTGCACTGCTGGGTAAAACTCCTAAAATTTTGAGAAAATGGCATATTGCATACCAGAAAACTTGGATGATGAAATATTTGAAACCATTTTACTATTTTATTTATAATTTATTTATTGTATTTATACTACCAGTGTTGTTGGTTTGTGCACTGCTGGGTAAAACATTTGCCCAAAGGCAGTTTGGATTATCGATTTGGCACTCTTGTTTGCACAGGTGACTTTGTACATGCATGCGCATTTTTGTGAGGACGTGGGCATGCACGCATTTTCACACCAGTTTGAATGTTTACAGCACGTGACACTTTACTTGTGGATGGTGTAGCCAGACACCCATACAGTTTGCACATTAATAATGAATTTTTCTATGTTAGCCTGCATTATCCTAGTGGATGGTTTATTTATGGATATATTTGAAATACAATAATTAAAGACAGCAGGAGTTCACACCGATTATGTTTTCCCGGGAGACCTTTTATGTTTTACTTGTTTTTATGTATGTAGTTTGTGTATAATAAAGACAACTTTTTCCATGATTTGTCGTGACAGGTGTTTATCATAGGCCTTGATTGGCTTTGTCTTTTTTGGTTGTGTTTATGGGCTATTTTCAGCTTCAAGAAAATTGTGGCAAAAATGGTTAAAGTTTAGCATTTTTGCATTTTTCACAAAAACACGCAAAATTTTGAACAAAAATGGCGAAAACACGTAAAAATTTATATTTTTACTGTGAAATATTTTACCGCAAATACAAGAAAAATCTATATTTTTACTGTAACAAAATTGTAAATTTTAACATAATTTTCGTGAAAATTAATGCAAAAAAAATTGGTATTTTTGCTCATCATTGATAATATTTATATTTTACTACTATTTCACCAGTCCAATAAGGACAGCCAACACAAAACACTCGAGAAATCACATTGCTAAAAGCAACAAAAAACAAACACAACTATCCAACTCAACCACTCTGTGTCATCTGAGGCTCCTCCCTCAGGGCACACCTATTTATACTATCTGCAGTGCAATGGGCTTGATGCTCTATGAAATCTTTCAGATGTCTTATTAAGCAGAACTCTGTACCCTGTTCCTTGTAAATTAAGCTGTGTGCTCTGATCAGCATGAATTTCGTTGTTGGCTGTGTGGTCTATGCATATACATGTAGATGACAGTCTTATAGCAGAATCATGACTTGTTATGCCAATCTATTCCTCTTGGTTGAAAAATATGATCCTGAACATTAAGCCTGGAGCGCTTGCAGTTATTTTCATAGCAGACTTCAATGGGTAGTTGCCTAGGGAGAATGACATCAGAGGATGAGTTGCCAGTGCTGTATAACTAACGGCATGGGAGAAGAAGAGTTACGCCCTGAAGAAATGCCCCGGGCGTGAACCGTGTCGGTGGGCGGAGACTCTCGTACGCCTGGCCGCTCCGTCAGCTCTCTACAGAGTTTTGCCTAACCCGTGAGCCTCTGCGGTTAGCAGCGATGGCGCTTGACACGGAGAAGGCTTGGAGACCGTGCAGCAGGCTGCACTAGGACGCCAGTCAGCCACCGGTCCACGCTATACAGCGCCTGTTGAATGAATCCTCAGTGACTATCCGGAAGGGCCCCAACACACCTCCCAGACGTGCCAGAAAATCCAGGAGCTACAGTGCTGACCAATACTACAGACTGTCGGTGAGATCCATCCTTTAATACAGTTGCTTTATTCACCAGCATATGACAAAAAGCTTAGAAAAAACGGAGGCTAAAGCCCCAAGACATGTGGATATATAGCATGTGATCCCAATGTGATAAAAGCAAGACTGTTGCCACTGACAACAACATTATAAGTGTCATATGCCATCTTCTTGCGCAGCGCTGAGCTCAAAGTTAGGCTGTCTGGGGAAAGGAATGAATGTAGTGAGAGTGGATGGGTGTGAGATATATGGCCAGCCAGGAAGGTTCTTTGTGATAATCCGCAACATCTTTTCAAGATTTTATAATTCCTTTTTGTGATTTAATAAAGTATTGAATAATTTTTGATTACACTCGATACCTATTATTTTCAGTTTATTAGCATAATTAACTGGTTGTGTTCCAAAAAAGTGGGATAATTATTTAAAATTTCAAGCTGGGAGACGTGTCTTATCTGTCCCTAGCCATTGAAATATTTATATACCCACAGCCATGGATCAGAGTCTATAGACTCCATTTCATAATACTCTAAAAACGGGATTGATGGTCCCAACGTTTTGATCCTTATTGGATTTTTATACATTTGAAACCATTCTACTACCTGTGTTATTGGTTTGTGCACTGCTGGGTAAAACTCCTAAAATTTTGAGAAAATGGCATATTGCATACCAGAAAACTTGGATGATGAAATATTTGAAACCATTTTACTATTTTATTTATAATTTATTTATTGTATTTATACTACCAGTGTTGTTGGTTTGTGCACTGCTGGGTAAAACATTTGCCCAAAGGCAGTTTGGATTATCGATTTGGCACTCTTGTTTGCACAGGTGACTTTGTACATGCATGCGCATTTTTGTGAGGACGTGGGCATGCACGCATTTTCACACCAGTTTGAATGTTTACAGCACGTGACACTTTACTTGTGGATGGTGTAGCCAGACACCCATACAGTTTGCACATTAATAATGAATTTTTCTATGTTAGCCTGCATTATCCTAGTGGATGGTTTATTTATGGATATATTTGAAATACAATAATTAAAGACAGCAGGAGTTCACACCGATTATGTTTTCCCGGGAGACCTTTTATGTTTTACTTGTTTTTATGTATGTAGTTTGTGTATAATAAAGACAACTTTTTCCATGATTTGTCGTGACAGGTGTTTATCATAGGCCTTGATTGGCTTTGTCTTTTTTGGTTGTGTTTATGGGCTATTTTCAGCTTCAAGAAAATTGTGGCAAAAATGGTTAAAGTTTAGCATTTTTGCATTTTTCACAAAAACACGCAAAATTTTGAACAAAAATGGCGAAAACACGTAAAAATTTATATTTTTACTGTGAAATATTTTACCGCAAATACAAGAAAAATCTATATTTTTACTGTAACAAAATTGTAAATTTTAACATAATTTTCGTGAAAATTAATGCAAAAAAAATTGGTATTTTTGCTCATCATTGATAATATTTATATTTTACTACTATTTCACCAGTCCAATAAGGACAGCCAACACAAAACACTCGAGAAATCACATTGCTAAAAGCAACAAAAAACAAACACAACTATCCAACTCAACCACTCTGTGTCATCTGAGGCTCCTCCCTCAGGGCACACCTATTTATACTATCTGCAGTGCAATGGGCTTGATGCTCTATGAAATCTTTCAGATGTCTTATTAAGCAGAACTCTGTACCCTGTTCCTTGTAAATTAAGCTGTGTGCTCTGATCAGCATGAATTTCGTTGTTGGCTGTGTGGTCTATGCATATACATGTAGATGACAGTCTTATAGCAGAATCATGACTTGTTATGCCAATCTATTCCTCTTGGTTGAAAAATATGATCCTGAACATTAAGCCTGGAGCGCTTGCAGTTATTTTCATAGCAGACTTCAATGGGTAGTTGCCTAGGGAGAATGACATCAGAGGATGAGTTGCCAGTGCTGTATAACTAACGGCATGGGAGAAGAAGAGTTACGCCCTGAAGAAATGCCCCGGGCGTGAACCGTGTCGGTGGGCGGAGACTCTCGTACGCCTGGCCGCTCCGTCAGCTCTCTACAGAGTTTTGCCTAACCCGTGAGCCTCTGCGGTTAGCAGCGATGGCGCTTGACACGGAGAAGGCTTGGAGACCGTGCAGCAGGCTGCACTAGGACGCCAGTCAGCCACCGGTCCACGCTATACAGCGCCTGCTGAATGAATCCTCAGTGACTATCCGGAAGGGCCCCAACACACCTCCCAGACGTGCCAGAAAATCCAGGAGCTACAGTGCTGACCAATACTACAGACTGTCGGTGAGATCCATCCTTTAATACAGTTGCTTTATTCACCAGCATATGACAAAAAGCTTAGAAAAAACTGAGGCTAAAGCCCCAAGACATGTGGATATATAGCATGTGATCCCAATGTGATAAAAGCAAGACTGTTGCCACTGACAACAACATTATAAGTGTCATTATATGCCATCTTCTTGCGCAGCGCTGAGCTCAAAGTTAGGCTGTCTGGGGAAAGGAATGAATGTAGTGAGAGTGGATGGGTGTGAGATATATGGCCAGCCAGGAAGGTTCTTTGTGATAATCCGCAACATCTTTTCAAGATTTTATAATTCCTTTTTGTGATTTAATAAAGTATTGAATAATTTTTGATTACACTCGATACCTATTATTTTCAGTTTATTAGCATAATTAACTGGTTGTGTTCCAAAAAAGTGGGATCATTATATATTTAAAATTTCAAGCTGGGAGACGTGTCTTATCTGTCCCTAGCCATTGAAATATTTATATACCCACAGCCATGGATCAGAGTCTATAGACTCCATTTCATAATACTCTAAAAACGGGATTGATGGTCCCAACGTTTTGATCCTTATTGGATTTTTATACATTTGAAACCATTCTACTACCTGTGTTATTGGTTTGTGCACTGCTGGGTAAAACTCCTAAAATTTTGAGAAAATGGCATATTGCATACCAGAAAACTTGGATGATGAAATATTTGAAACCATTTTACTATTTTATTTATAATTTATTTATTGTATTTATACTACCAGTGTTGTTGGTTTGTGCACTGCTGGGTAAAACATTTGCCCAAAGGCAGTTTGGATTATCGATTTGGCACTCTTGTTTGCACAGGTGACTTTGTACATGCATGCGCATTTTTGTGAGGACGTGGGCATGCACGCATTTTCACACCAGTTTGAATGTTTACAGCACGTGACACTTTACTTGTGGATGGTGTAGCCAGACACCCATACAGTTTGCACATTAATAATGAATTTTTCTATGTTAGCCTGCATTATCCTAGTGGATGGTTTATTTATGGATATATTTGAAATACAATAATTAAAGACAGCAGGAGTTCACACCGATTATGTTTTCCCGGGAGACCTTTTATGTTTTACTTGTTTTTATGTATGTAGTTTGTGTATAATAAAGACAACTTTTTCCATGATTTGTCGTGACAGGTGTTTATCATAGGCCTTGATTGGCTTTGTCTTTTTTGGTTGTGTTTATGGGCTATTTTCAGCTTCAAGAAAATTGTGGCAAAAATGGTTAAAGTTTAGCATTTTTGCATTTTTCACAAAAACACGCAAAATTTTGAACAAAAATGGCGAAAACACGTAAAAATTTATATTTTTACTGTGAAATATTTTACCGCAAATACAAGAAAAATCTATATTTTTACTGTAACAAAATTGTAAATTTTAACATAATTTTCGTGAAAATTAATGCAAAAAAAATTGGTATTTTTGCTCATCATTGATAATATTTATATTTTACTACTATTTCACCAGTCCAATAAGGACAGCCAACACAAAACACTCGAGAAATCACATTGCTAAAAGCAACAAAAAACAAACACAACTATCCAACTCAACCACTCTGTGTCATCTGAGGCTCCTCCCTCAGGGCACACCTATTTATACTATCTGCAGTGCAATGGGCTTGATGCTCTATGAAATCTTTCAGATGTCTTATTAAGCAGAACTCTGTACCCTGTTCCTTGTAAATTAAGCTGTGTGCTCTGATCAGCATGAATTTCGTTGTTGGCTGTGTGGTCTATGCATATACATGTAGATGACAGTCTTATAGCAGAATCATGACTTGTTATGCCAATCTATTCCTCTTGGTTGAAAAATATGATCCTGAACATTAAGCCTGGAGCGCTTGCAGTTATTTTCATAGCAGACTTCAATGGGTAGTTGCCTAGGGAGAATGACATCAGAGGATGAGTTGCCAGTGCTGTATAACTAACGGCATGGGAGAAGAAGAGTTACGCCCTGAAGAAATGCCCCGGGCGTGAACCGTGTCGGTGGGCGGAGACTCTCGTACGCCTGGCCGCTCCGTCAGCTCTCTACAGAGTTTTGCCTAACCCGTGAGCCTCTGCGGTTAGCAGCGATGGCGCTTGACACGGAGAAGGCTTGGAGACCGTGCAGCAGGCTGCACTAGGACGCCAGTCAGCCACCGGTCCACGCTATACAGCGCCTGCTGAATGAATCCTCAGTGACTATCCGGAAGGGCCCCAACACACCTCCCAGACGTGCCAGAAAATCCAGGAGCTACAGTGCTGACCAATACTACAGACTGTCGGTGAGATCCATCCTTTAATACAGTTGCTTTATTCACCAGCATATGACAAAAAGCTTAGAAAAAACGGAGGCTAAAGCCCCAAGACATGTGGATATATAGCATGTGATCCCAATGTGATAAAAGCAAGACTGTTGCCACTGACAACAACATTATAAGTGTCATATGCCATCTTCTTGCGCAGCGCTGAGCTCAAAGTTAGGCTGTCTGGGGAAAGGAATGAATGTAGTGAGAGTGGATGGGTGTGAGATATATGGCCAGCCAGGAAGGTTCTTTGTGATAATCCGCAACATCTTTTCAAGATTTTATAATTCCTTTTTGTGATTTAATAAAGTATTGAATAATTTTTGATTACACTCGATACCTATTATTTTCAGTTTATTAGCATAATTAACTGGTTGTGTTCCAAAAAAGTGGGATAATTATTTAAAATTTCAAGCTGGGAGACGTGTCTTATCTGTCCCTAGCCATTGAAATATTTATATACCCACAGCCATGGATCAGAGTCTATAGACTCCATTTCATAATACTCTAAAAACGGGATTGATGGTCCCAACGTTTTGATCCTTATTGGATTTTTATACATTTGAAACCATTCTACTACCTGTGTTATTGGTTTGTGCACTGCTGGGTAAAACTCCTAAAATTTTGAGAAAATGGCATATTGCATACCAGAAAACTTGGATGATGAAATATTTGAAACCATTTTACTATTTTATTTATAATTTATTTATTGTATTTATACTACCAGTGTTGTTGGTTTGTGCACTGCTGGGTAAAACATTTGCCCAAAGGCAGTTTGGATTATCGATTTGGCACTCTTGTTTGCACAGGTGACTTTGTACATGCATGCGCATTTTTGTGAGGACGTGGGCATGCACGCATTTTCACACCAGTTTGAATGTTTACAGCACGTGACACTTTACTTGTGGATGGTGTAGCCAGACACCCATACAGTTTGCACATTAATAATGAATTTTTCTATGTTAGCCTGCATTATCCTAGTGGATGGTTTATTTATGGATATATTTGAAATACAATAATTAAAGACAGCAGGAGTTCACACCGATTATGTTTTCCCGGGAGACCTTTTATGTTTTACTTGTTTTTATGTATGTAGTTTGTGTATAATAAAGACAACTTTTTCCATGATTTGTCGTGACAGGTGTTTATCATAGGCCTTGATTGGCTTTGTCTTTTTTGGTTGTGTTTATGGGCTATTTTCAGCTTCAAGAAAATTGTGGCAAAAATGGTTAAAGTTTAGCATTTTTGCATTTTTCACAAAAACACGCAAAATTTTGAACAAAAATGGCGAAAACACGTAAAAATTTATATTTTTACTGTGAAATATTTTACCGCAAATACAAGAAAAATCTATATTTTTACTGTAACAAAATTGTAAATTTTAACATAATTTTCGTGAAAATTAATGCAAAAAAAATTGGTATTTTTGCTCATCATTGATAATATTTATATTTTACTACTATTTCACCAGTCCAATAAGGACAGCCAACACAAAACACTCGAGAAATCACATTGCTAAAAGCAACAAAAAACAAACACAACTATCCAACTCAACCACTCTGTGTCATCTGAGGCTCCTCCCTCAGGGCACACCTATTTATACTATCTGCAGTGCAATGGGCTTGATGCTCTATGAAATCTTTCAGATGTCTTATTAAGCAGAACTCTGTACCCTGTTCCTTGTAAATTAAGCTGTGTGCTCTGATCAGCATGAATTTCGTTGTTGGCTGTGTGGTCTATGCATATACATGTAGATGACAGTCTTATAGCAGAATCATGACTTGTTATGCCAATCTATTCCTCTTGGTTGAAAAATATGATCCTGAACATTAAGCCTGGAGCGCTTGCAGTTATTTTCATAGCAGACTTCAATGGGTAGTTGCCTAGGGAGAATGACATCAGAGGATGAGTTGCCAGTGCTGTATAACTAACGGCATGGGAGAAGAAGAGTTACGCCCTGAAGAAATGCCCCGGGCGTGAACCGTGTCGGTGGGCGGAGACTCTCGTACGCCTGGCCGCTCCGTCAGCTCTCTACAGAGTTTTGCCTAACCCGTGAGCCTCTGCGGTTAGCAGCGATGGCGCTTGACACGGAGAAGGCTTGGAGACCGTGCAGCAGGCTGCACTAGGACGCCAGTCAGCCACCGGTCCACGCTATACAGCGCCTGCTGAATGAATCCTCAGTGACTATCCGGAAGGGCCCCAACACACCTCCCAGACGTGCCAGAAAATCCAGGAGCTACAGTGCTGACCAATACTACAGACTGTCGGTGAGATCCATCCTTTAATACAGTTGCTTTATTCACCAGCATATGACAAAAAGCTTAGAAAAAACTGAGGCTAAAGCCCCAAGACATGTGGATATATAGCATGTGATCCCAATGTGATAAAAGCAAGACTGTTGCCACTGACAACAACATTATAAGTGTCATTATATGCCATCTTCTTGCGCAGCGCTGAGCTCAAAGTTAGGCTGTCTGGGGAAAGGAATGAATGTAGTGAGAGTGGATGGGTGTGAGATATATGGCCAGCCAGGAAGGTTCTTTGTGATAATCCGCAACATCTTTTCAAGATTTTATAATTCCTTTTTGTGATTTAATAAAGTATTGAATAATTTTTGATTACACTCGATACCTATTATTTTCAGTTTATTAGCATAATTAACTGGTTGTGTTCCAAAAAAGTGGGATAATTATTTAAAATTTCAAGCTGGGAGACGTGTCTTATCTGTCCCTAGCCATTGAAATATTTATATACCCACAGCCATGGATCAGAGTCTATAGACTCCATTTCATAATACTCTAAAAACGGGATTGATGGTCCCAACGTTTTGATCCTTATTGGATTTTTATACATTTGAAACCATTCTACTACCTGTGTTATTGGTTTGTGCACTGCTGGGTAAAACTCCTAAAATTTTGAGAAAATGGCATATTGCATACCAGAAAACTTGGATGATGAAATATTTGAAACCATTTTACTATTTTATTTATAATTTATTTATTGTATTTATACTACCAGTGTTGTTGGTTTGTGCACTGCTGGGTAAAACATTTGCCCAAAGGCAGTTTGGATTATCGATTTGGCACTCTTGTTTGCACAGGTGACTTTGTACATGCATGCGCATTTTTGTGAGGACGTGGGCATGCACGCATTTTCACACCAGTTTGAATGTTTACAGCACGTGACACTTTACTTGTGGATGGTGTAGCCAGACACCCATACAGTTTGCACATTAATAATGAATTTTTCTATGTTAGCCTGCATTATCCTAGTGGATGGTTTATTTATGGATATATTTGAAATACAATAATTAAAGACAGCAGGAGTTCACACCGATTATGTTCTGTGTTTTCCCGGGAGACCTTTTATGTTTTACTTGTTTTTATGTATGTAGTTTGTGTATAATAAAGACAACTTTTTCCATGATTTGTCGTGACAGGTGTTTATCATAGGCCTTGATTGGCTTTGTCTTTTTTGGTTGTGTTTATGGGCTATTTTCAGCTTCAAGAAAATTGTGGCAAAAATGGTTAAAGTTTAGCATTTTTGCATTTTTCACAAAAACACGCAAAATTTTGAACAAAAATGGCGAAAACACGTAAAAATTTATATTTTTACTGTGAAATATTTTACCGCAAATACAAGAAAAATCTATATTTTTACTGTAACAAAATTGTAAATTTTAACATAATTTTCGTGAAAATTAATGCAAAAAAAAATTGGTATTTTTGCTCATCATTGATAATATTTATATTTTACTACTATTTCACCAGTCCAATAAGGACAGCCAACACAAAACACTCGAGAAATCACATTGCTAAAAGCAACAAAAAACAAATACAACTATCCAACTCAACCACTCTGTGTCATCTGAGGCTCCTCCCTCAGGGCACACCTATTTATACTATCTGCAGTGCAATGGGCTTGGTGCTCTATGAAATCTTTCAGATGTCTTATTAAGCAGAACTCTGTACCCTGTTCCTTGTAAATTAAGCTGTGTGCTCTGATCAGCATGAATTTCGTTGTTGGCTGTGTGGTCTATGCATATACATGTAGATGACAGTCTTATAGCAGAATCATGACTTGTTATGCCAATCTATTCCTCTTGGTTGAAAAATATGATCCTGAACATTAAGCCTGGAGCACTTGCAGTTATTTTCATAGCAGACTTCAATGGGTAGTTGCCTATGGAGAATGACATCAGAGGATGAGTTGCCAGTGCTGTATAACTAACGGCATGGGAGAAGAAGAGTTACGCCCTGAAGAAATGCCCCGGGCGTGAACCGTGTCGGTGGGCGGAGACTCTCGTACGCCTGGCCGCTCCGTCAGCTCTCTACAGAGTTTTGCCTAACCCGTGAGCCTCTGCGGTTAGCAGCGATGGCGCTTGACACGGGGAAGGCTTGGAGACCGTGCAGCAGGCTGCACTAGGACGCCAGTCAGCCACCGGTCCACGCTATACAGCGCCTGCTGAATGAATCCTCAGTGACTATCCGGAAGGGCCCCAACACACCTCCCAGACATGCCAGAAAATCCAGGAGCTACAGTGCTGACCAATACTACAGACTGTCGGTGAGATCCATCCTTTAATACAGTTGCTTTATTCACCAGCATATGACAAAAAGCTTAGAAAAAATGGAGGCTAAAGCCCCAAGACATGTGGATATATAGCATGTGATCCCAATGTGATAAAAGCAAGACTGTTGCCACTGACAACAACATTATAAGTGTCATTATATGCCATCTTCTTGCGCAGCGCTGAGCTCAAAGTTAGGCTGTCTGGGGAAAGGAATGAATGTAGTGAGAGTGGATGGGTGTGAGATATATGGCCAGCCAGGAAGGTTCTTTGTGATAATCCGCAACATCTTTTCAAGATTTTATAATTCCTTTTTGTGATTTAATAAAGTATTGAATAATTTTTGATTACACTCGATACCTATTATTTTCAGTTTATTAGCATAATTAACTGGTTGTGTTCCAAAAAAGTGGGATCATTATATATTTAAAATTTCAAGCTGGGAGACGTGTCTTATCTGTCCCTAGCCATTGAAATATTTATATACCCACAGCCATGGATCAGAGTCTATAGACTCCATTTCATAATACTCTAAAAACGGGATTGATGGTCCCAACGTTTTGATCCTTATTGGATTTTTATACATTTGAAACCATTCTACTACCTGTGTTATTGGTTTGTGCACTGCTGGGTAAAACTCCTAAAATTTTGAGAAAATGGCATATTGCATACCAGAAAACTTGGATGATGAAATATTTGAAACCATTTTACTATTTTATTTATAATTTATTTATTGTATTTATACTACCAGTGTTGTTGGTTTGTGCACTGCTGGGTAAAACATTTGCCCAAAGGCAGTTTGGATTATCGATTTGGCACTCTTGTTTGCACAGGTGACTTTGTACATGCATGCGCATTTTTGTGAGGACGTGGGCATGCACGCATTTTCACACCAGTTTGAATGTTTACAGCACGTGACACTTTACTTGTGGATGGTGTAGCCAGACACCCATACAGTTTGCACATTAATAATGAATTTTTCTATGTTAGCCTGCATTATCCTAGTGGATGGTTTATTTATGGATATATTTGAAATACAATAATTAAAGACAGCAGGAGTTCACACCGATTATGTTTTCCCGGGAGACCTTTTATGTTTTACTTGTTTTTATGTATGTAGTTTGTGTATAATAAAGACAACTTTTTCCATGATTTGTCGTGACAGGTGTTTATCGTAGGCCTTGATTGGCTTTGTCTTTTTTGGTTGTGTTTATGGGCTATTTTCAGCTTCAAGAAAATTGTGGCAAAAATGATTAAAGTTTAGCATTTTCGCATTTTTCACAAAAACACACGCAAAATTTTGAACAAAAATGGCGAAAACACGTAAAAATTTATATTTTTACTGTGAAATATTTTACCGCAAATACAAGAAAAATCTATATTTTTACTGTAACAAAATTGTAAATTTTAACATAATTTTCGTGAACATTAATGCAAAAAAAAATTGGTATTTTTGCTCATCATTGATAATATTTATATTTTACTACTATTTCACCAGTCCAATAAGGACAGCCAACACAAAACACTCGAGAAATCACATTGCTAAAAGCAACAAAAAACAAATACAACTATCCAACTCAACCACTCTGTGTCATCTGAGGCTCCTCCCTCAGGGCACACCTATTTATACTATCTGCAGTGCAATGGGCTTGGTGCTCTATGAAATCTTTCAGATGTCTTATTAAGCAGAACTCTGTACCCTGTTCCTTGTAAATTAAGCTGTGTGCTCTGATCAGCATGAATTTCGTTGTTGGCTGTGTGGTCTATGCATATACATGTAGATGACAGTCTTATAGCAGAATCATGACTTGTTATGCCAATCTATTCCTCTTGGTTGAAAAATATGATCCTGAACATTAAGCCTGGAGCGCTTGCAGTTATTTTCATAGCAGACTTCAATGGGTAGTTGCCTAGGGAGAATGACATCAGAGGATGAGTTGCCAGTGCTGTATAACTAACGGCATGGGAGAAGAAGAGTTACGCCCTGAAGAAATGCCCCGGGCGTGAACCGTGTCGGTGGGCGGAGACTCTCGTACGCCTGGCCGCTCCGTCAGCTCTCTAGAGTTTTGCCTAACCCGTGAGCCTCTGCGGTTAGCAGCGATGGCGCTTGACACGGAGAAGGCTTGGAGACCGTGCAGCAGGCTGCACTAGGACGCCAGTCAGCCACCGGTCCACGCTATACAGCGCCTGCTGAATGAATCCTCAGTGACTATCCGGAAGGGCCCCAACACACCTCCCAGACGTGCCAGAAAATCCAGGAGCTACAGTGCTGACCAATACTACAGACTGTCGGTGAGATCCATCCTTTAATACAGTTGCTTTATTCACCAGCATATGACAAAAAGCTTAGAAAAAAACGGAGGCTAAAGCCCCAAGACATGTGGATATATAGCATGTGATCCCAATGTGATAAAAGCAAGACTGTTGCCACTGACAACAACATTATAAGTGTCATTATATGCCATCTTCTTGAGCAGCGCTGAGCTCAAAGTTAGGCTGTCTGGGGAAAGGAATGAATGTAGTGAGAGTGGATGGGTGTGAGATATATGGCCAGCCAGGAAGGTTCTTTGTGATAATCCGCAACATCTTTTCAAGATTTTATAATTCCTTTTTGTGATTTAATAAAGTATTGAATAATTTTTGATTACACTCGATACCTATTATTTTCAGTTTATTAGCATAATTAACTGGTTGTGTTCCAAAAAAGTGGGATCATTATATATTTAAAATTTCAAGCTGGGAGACGTGTCTTATCTGTCCCTAGCCATTGAAATATTTATATACCCACAGCCATGGATCAGAGTCTATAGACTCCATTTCATAATACTCTAAAAACGGGATTGATGGTCCCAACGTTTTGATCCTTATTGGATTTTTATACATTTGAAACCATTCTACTACCTGTGTTATTGGTTTGTGCACTGCTGGGTAAAACTCCTAAAATTTTGAGAAAATGACATATTGCATACCAGAAAACTTGGATGATGAAATATTTGAAAACATTTTACTATTTTATTTATAATTTATTTATTGTATTTATACTACCAGTGTTGTTGGTTTGTGCACTGCTGGGTAAAACTCCTAAAATTTGGAGAAAATGGCATATTACATACCAGAAAACTTGGATGATGAAATATTTGAAACCATTTTATTTATTATTTATTTATTGTATTTATACTACCTGTGTTGTTGGTTTGTGCACTGCTGGGTAAAACATTTGCCCAAAGGCAGTTTGGATTATCGATTTGGCACTCTTGTTTGCACAGGTGACTTTGTACATGCATGCGCACGTGTCTTACCATTTTTGTGAGGACGTGGGCATGCACGCATTTTCACAAGAGTTTGAATGTTTACAACACGTGACACTTTACTTGTGGATGGTGTAGCCAGACACCCATACAGTTTGCACATTAATAATGGATTTTTCTATGTTAGCCTGCATTATCCTAGTGGATGATTTATTTATGGATATATTTGAAATACAATAATTAAAGACGGCAGGAGTTCACACTGTTTTACTTGTTTTTATGTATGTAGTTTGTGTATAATAAAGACAACTTTTTCCATGATTTACCGTGACAGGTGTTTATTTATCATAGGCCCTGATTGGCTTTGTCTTTTTTTGGTTGTGTTTATGGGCTATTTTCAGCTTCAAGAAAATTTTGGTAAAAATGGCTAAAGCTTTGCATTTTCGCATTTTTCACAAAAACACACGCAACATTTTGAACAAAAGTGGCTTTTACTGCAGAAACAAGAAAAATCTATATTTTTACTGTAACGAAATTGCAAATTTTAACATAACTTTCGTGAAAATTAATGCGGAAAAAATTGGTATTTTTGCTCATCATTGATAATAAATATTTATATTTGACTACAGCTAAACCTAACCCGATTTTCGCACTGAACCCTCCCTCTACCAATGCCTAACCTTAACCGCCCCTCATCTACACCTGACCTTATCCTCCCCTCCTTGGGTGCAAGCTGTGTCAACACAAGTAACATTGCAGATCAGACTGTACTGAGAAGCTGTATTTTCAGGCCTGCAGTAAGAATCACAAAAAAGGATGTACTGCCGTCATATCCTTTCCTGGTGTTCTTAGAGGGAACGTGTAGGCCAGTCCAATAAGGACAGCCAACACAAAACACTCGAGAAATCACATTGCTAAATGCAACAAAAAACACCACAACTATCCAACTCAACCACTCTGTGTCATCTGAGGCTCCTCCCTCAGGGCACACCTATTCATACTATCTGCAGTGCAATGGGCTAGATAGATGCTCTATGAAATCTTTCAGATGTCTTATTAAGCAGATTGTTCCTTGTAAATTAAGCTGTGTGCTTTGATCAGCATGAATTTCGTTGCTGGCTGTGTGGTCTATGCATATACATGTAGATGACAGTCTTATAGCAGAATCACGACTTGTTATGCCAATCTATTACTCTTGGTTGAAAAATACGATCCTGAACATTAAGCATGGAGCGCTTGCAGTTATTTGCATAGCAGACTTCAATGGGCAGTTCCCTAGGGAGAATGACATCAGAGGATGAGTTGCCAGTGGTGTATAACTAACGGCATGGGAGAAGAGTTACGCCCTGAAGAAATGCCCCGGGCGTGAACCGTGTCGGTGGGCGGAGACTCTCGTACGCCTGGCCGCTCCGTCAGCTCTCTACAGAGTTTTGCCTAACCCGTGAGCCTCTGCAGTTAGCAGCGATGGCGCTTGACACGGGGAAGGCTTGGAGACCGTGCAGCAGGCTGCACTAGGACGCCAGTCAGCCACCGGTCCACGCTATACAGCGCCTGCTGAATGAATCCTCAGTGACTATCCGGAAGGGCCCCAACACACCTCCCAGACGTGCCAGAAAATCCAGGAGCTACAGTGCTGACCAATACTACAGACTGTCGGTGAGATCCATCCTTTAATACAGTTGCTTTATTCACCAGCATATGACAAAAAGCTTAGAAAAAACGGAGGCTAAAGCCCCAAGACATGTGGATATATAGCATGTGATCCCAATGTGATAAAAGCAAGACTGTTGCCACTGACAACAACATTAGAAGTGTCATTATATGCCATCCTCTTGCGCAGCGCTGAGCTCAAAGTTAGGCTGTCTGGGCAAAGGAATGAATGTAGTGAGAGTGGATGGGTGTGAGATATATGGCCAGCCAGGAAGGTTCTTTGTGATACTCCGCAACATCTCTTCAAGATTTTAGAATTCCTTTTCGTGATTTAATAAAGTATTGAATAATTTTTAATTACACTTGATACCTATTATTTTCAGTTTATTAGCATAATTAACTGGCTGTGTTCCAAAAAAGTGGGATAATTATATATTTAAAATTTCAAGCTGGGAGACGTGTCTTATCTGTCCCTAGCCATTGAAATATTTATATACCCACAGCCATGGATCAGAGTCTATAGACTCCATTTCATAATACTCTAAAAACGGGATTGATGGTCCCAACGTTTTGATCCTCATTGGATTTTTATATATTTGAAACCATTCTACTACCTGTGTTATTGGTTTGTGCACTGCTGGGTAAAACTCCTAAAATTTGGAGAAAATGGCATATTGCATACCAGAAAACTTGGATGATGAAATATTTGAAACCATTTTACTATTTTATTTATAATTTATTTATTGTATTTATACTACCAGTGTTGTTGGTTTGTGCACTGCTGGGTAAAACATTTGCCCAAAGGCAGTTTGGATTATCGATTTGGCACTCGTTTGCACAGGTGACTTTGTACATGCATGCGCACGTGTCTTACCATTTTTGTGAGGACGTGGGCATGCACGCATTTTCACACCAGTTTGAATGTTTACAGCACGTGACACTTTACTTGTGGATGGTGTAGCCAGACACCCATACAGTTTGCACATTAATAATGAATTTTTCTATGTTAGCCTGCATTATACTAGTGGATGATTTATTTATGGATATATTTGAAATACAATAATTAAAGACGGCAGGAGTTCACACCGATTGTGTTCTGTGTTTTCCGGGAGACCTTTTATGTTTTACTTGTTTTTATGTATGTAGTTTGTGTATAATAAAGACAACTTTTTCCATGATTTGCCGTGACAGGTGTTTATTTATCATAGGCCCTGATTGGCTTTGTCTTTTTTGGTTGTGTTTATGGGCTATTTTCAACTTCAAGAAAATTTTAGCAAAAATGGTTAAAGTTTTGCATTTTTGCATTTTTCACAAAAACACACGCAAAATTTTGAACAAAAGTGGCTTTTACTGCAGAAACAAGAAAAATCTATATTTTTACTGTAACGAAATTGCAAATTTTAACATAATTTTCGTGAAAATTAATGCGGAAAAAATTGGTATTTTTGCTCATCATTGATAATAAATATTTATATTTGACTACAGCTAAACCTAACCCTATTTTCGCACTGAACCCTCCCTCTACCAATGCCTAACCTTAACCGCCCCTCATCTACACCTGACCTTATCCTACCCTCCTTGGGTGCAAGCTGTGTCAACACAAGTAACATTGCAGATCAGACTGTACTGAGAAGCTGTATTTTCAGGCCTGTAGTAAGAATCACAAAAAAAGGATGTACTGCCGTCATATCCTTTCCTGGTGTTCTTAGAGGGAACGTGTAGGCCAGTCCAATAAGGACAGCCAACACAAAACACTCGAGAAATCACATTGCTAAATGCAACAAAAAACACCACAACTATCCAACTCAACCACTCTGTGTCATCTGAGGCTCCTCCCTCAGGGCACACCTATTCATACTATCTGCAGTGCAATGGGCTAGATAGATGCTCTATGAAATCTTTCAGATGTCTTATTAACCTCCCTGCCGTTATAAAAAAATGCTGCGCACGGCAGGGAGGGTGTTTTTTCGCATTATTTTTTTTTTTTTTAGCATGTAGCTAGCCTAGCGCTAGCTACATGCTTCCCCCCTCCCTGCGGCGTCCCCCCGAATGCGCCGAACGCCGCCGGCGCATATACCCATCCGGAAATCCCGTTCTGAACGGGATTTCCAGGAGGGCTTCCCCCGTCGCCATGGCGACGGGCGCGATGACGTCACCGACGTCATCGACGTCGTGACGTCAGAGGGAGTCCCGAACCACCCCTCGACGCTGCCTGGCACTGATTGGCCAGGCAGCGCACGGGTCTCGGGGGGGGGGGGGGGGACACCCTCTGTCGCGGCGGGTTGCGGCGAATCGGCGGGGAGCGGCGGCGATCGTAAGTTACACGCAGCTAGCAAAGTGCTAGCTGCGTGTAACAAAAAAAAAATTATGCAAATCGGCCCAGCAGGGCCTGAGGAATCCTCCGCGGCAGGTTACCCCGAGCTGAGCTCGGGATAACCGGCAGGGAGGTTAAGCAGATTGTTCCTTGTAAATTAAGCTGTGTGCTTTGATCAGCATGAATTTCGTTGTTGGCTGTGTGGTCTATGCATATACATGTAGATGACAGTCTTATAGCAGAATCACGACTTGTTATGCCAATCCATTCCCCTTGGTTGAAAAATACGATCCTGAACATTAAGCATGGAGCGCTTGCAGTTATTTGCATAGCAGACTTCAATGGGCAGTTCCCTAGGGAGAACGACATCAGAGGATGAGTTGCCAGTGGTGTATTTCTAACGGCATGGGAGAAGAGTTACGCCCTGAAGAAATGCCCCGGGCGTGAACCACGTCGGTGGGCGGAGTCTCTCGTACGCCTGGCCGCTCCGTCAGCTCTCTACAGGGTTTTGCCTAACCCGTGAGCCTCTGCGGTTAGCAGCGATGGCGCTTGACACGGGGAAGGCTTGGAGACCGTGCAGCAGGCTGCACTAGGACGCCAGTCAGCCACCGGTCCACGCTATACAGCGCCTGCTGAATGAATCCTCGGTGACTATCCGGAAGGGCCCCAACACACCTCCCAGACGTGCCAGAAAATCCAGAAGCTACAGTGCTGACCAATACTACAGACTGTCAGTGAGATCAATCCTTTAATACAGTTGCTTTATTCACCAGCATATGACAAAAAGCTTACAAAAAACGGAGGCTAAAGCCCCAAGACATGTGGATATATCGCATGTGATCCCAATGTGATAAAAGCAAGACTGTTGCCACTGACAACAACATTATAAGTGTCATTATATGCCATCTTCTTGCGCAGCGCTGAGCTCAAAGTTAGGCTGTCTGGGGAAGGAATGAATGTAGTGAGAATGGGTGGGTGTGAGATATATGGCCAGCCAGGAAGGTTCTTTGTGATACTCCGCAACATCTCTTCAAGATTTTATAATTCCTTTTTGTGATTTAATAAAGTATTGAATGATTTTTGTTTACACTTGATACCTATTATTTTCAGTTTATTAGCATAATAAACTGGTTGTGCTCCAAAAAAGTGGGATAATTATATATTTAAAATTTCAAGCTGGGAGACGTGTCTTATCTGTCCCTAGCCATTGAAATATTTATATACCCACAGCCATGGATCAGAGTCTATAGACTCCATTTCATAACTCACCTATTTATAGGGCTGCCTGTGACTTCACAATGAGCAGAGCAACACTCTAGTTTACTGTGCAAAGTCTTAATATGGGGCTATATATGGAGCATCATATGTTTACTTCTAGAATATTACACTTTCCTTTTTTAAAATAAAAATATTAAGAACAAGAAATAAAATTGGATGCATTTGTGCATTATAAAATATTGCACATTTGTTTGATCTTACCCATAAATGTACATTAATGAACACCTTTACGGTGGCTGTATAGACAGGCAAAAACGACGTGGAAAATGAGGCGCACCAGGCACCACCATAGGCCGTAGTAGGGATTATGGTTAAAACACTGAGGCAGTAATTTGGGTGCCGTCAAGAGACAGCGCTCAAATTATGATAAAAAGAGCTTCATTCGGCTGCCAGCATTACCTCTTGAAGGGCTAATGACAATTATTAAAGCTATTTTGCATCAAATCACTATTTTCAGCTTCACACACATTTTTCGCAAAAATGGTTCAACTTTTTGCATTTTCACAAAAACACAAAAAAAAATTTTACTCCAAAAAGCACAAAAAGGTGTAATATTTTTACTGAGTTATATTTGACCGTAAAAAAGGTGGAAAAATCATATTTTTGCCGCAAGAAAATGTGCGAATTTAACAATATTTTAGCAAAATTTCTGGGGGCATTTGTGCTCATCATTGGTAGTAAATACCTATATTTTACTACAGCTAAACCTAACCCTATTTCCTGATACCTCCATGTCGGCATACTGTGGGTTAGGCTCTGCCCCTTTAACCCCTATAGGACCCAATTAAAAAACTATATAAGGAACTGATCCTCCCCCCTGTATTCTTTTTTTCGTCCTCATCCACTATGGGACCCAGTGTAGGTATTTTATTTACAGATTTACAAGTAAGGATTTTGTTTAAAGGTATTATACAGTTTGTCAAGGAGTTTATGAAATGCCCTTACCCATGGGCAGGTTTTTCTTTATGCACTTCTTTTCCTGCTCTGTTCACAGTCCATAGCTACTAAATGTGCATCACTGGGCTGTAGAACATGTCAAGTGTCAGCCGGTTCCGGTACCTGTAGGCTAAACGCCGAGATTCACTGTGCGCCCGCTGGGTGTCTTCAGCTGTCTGAGCTGGGTCTTGTGTCGGGAGGCACCTTCTTTGCCTTGCTGTGCGGCAGCTTCTGTAGGATGTGAGCCCGTGTGGTCCTTGACAATGTTCGGCTGTGGGAGGGGGCGTGGCGTCTACAGCGTCCAGAAGAGTAACTCTGCACATGTGCACTGCGAAGATGGGTGGAGCGGAGTGACGGCGGCCTTCTTTGTTGAGGGAAGAGTGCCTGAATAATGTGGGGACACTATTTCACGCTCTCCCAGTGTGTCTATTTAAAGGAGAGAAGTTCAGTTCTCTCTGGCGTGAGCTGGGAGCGGCTGTAGTCTTGTTACTGGCACGCTGTAGAACGATGCAAGACACTGTGTGCATTTGTCAAGTCTTGCTGTCTGTTTCTACTAGTAAGTTTCTTGGATAGCAGTTGCTGGGATATACTGCATTCTTATTGTGTATAGGTACGTATATATACATACATACATATCTTTTATTATACACTAGGTTTGATTTTTAAAACTTAGCTTTTTTCTTCCACAGTGGATCTCGCAGGTACAGAGGATACTGAACTTTAACGTCCCTCTGGGTATGGAGACGTTTCTAAATTTTAAGGAGACATTACTGAACAACATAATTTGTTGTTTATGTCTTCTAGCTCTAGAAAAGAGGAGTGTACGGTCCATAAGGTCAAGATCACCATCTAGAGCCGAAAAACAGAAATCAAAGAAACATCATAAAGATACATCAAGACGATCTCGTTCCAGATCTCCCTCTCTAAGGAGAAGACGGGATTCACGCTCTAGGCATCCTCATCGTCGTAGTTATGATAACTATTACTACAGACAAAGGTTTAGATCTCCTCCTCCTAGACGTTTACCCAACAAGGGACAGTGCTGGGCATGTCCGAATCAGGCAATGCAGGATAAGACAGTCTGTGAGGCCTGGTGCACACCAAAAACCGCTAGCAGATCAGCAAAACGCTAGCATTTTTGGATTAGTTTTTTGTTATTATTATGAAGCGTTTTGCAAGTGTTTTGTGGTTTATGTAGCGTTTGGTGGCGGTTTTTGTAGCATTTGCGTTTTTGAAGGAAAGAGGTTGAAATACCTTAAACAAAGGGTTAACGTTAGATATATTGATGACACATGTGGATTAAATTAAGGAATTGAAGTGAAATCACCAATATCAAAAGGGAGTGGTCCTTCACAGCATTGTGGGTTAGTTGAGGAGAGGTGGCATAGTGGTTTTGAGTGAAGAGTTAGCTGTTTGAGAAAATGTATCCAGATTTGCTGTTATTAATATGTGTAGCAGCATATATGAGATGCAGGCCAAGGACACGGAGATACTGGGTGCATCCCATACTTCAACAGCGGCGCAGGAAGGACCAATTTTGGACACTGTATCGTGACTTGAGGCAGCATCCAGGCAAGTTCTTTGGCTACACCCAAATGTCTGTGGCCAGGTAAGATTTGTTTTGTTTTATCTTTACCATGTGGCTCTCTTTTATTTTATATAATGAATGTATTAGCCATTTGTGACCCTTATTTCACACTCTGTTGTACTCCAATGTACAAACCAACACAAACATCAATCAGGTGTATGCATTAAAAAACAAATATTACCGTTAGGCTTGTTCCTGGTGTGTTATGCATACACTGCATAACACCTATAGCTCATTGTGAGTACCCAGTAACTACTATAGTATATAACCATAGATCTTATTTGGACAATAATGTTAGGTAAAAATCCCACATAACATACATTTGTACCTATAACAATGTCATGCACCTAGCAACATCTGAAAGTATTTTTTTTTTTTTTTTACTGTTTGGCCAACTATTTGTTTAGGCCAGGTTGTGACCATACTTGTTTATCAAAAAGATAACCTATATGCCAAAAGAAATAATTGTTAGGAATTCACCTGGAGGTTCCCGCAATGCGACCGCTCCTGACGAGAGTTGCCTCGGGACTTCCACTTCCGCATGTCAACGGCCATCCTCCGCTGGTGATGCGTGCACTGGGGATCGCTCTGCGCATACTGGTGGGCGGCTGTCTCGCTCCTCTCGGCCACAGTATGGTCTGAGGCGGCGACAGGGGTAGTGTCAGCTGACAGTTTAGTCAGCTGACGGGTTATTTAATAAATATAAAATATGAAGACTGTCTCTGGCCAGAATTGAACCCGGGTCTCTCACGCCAGAGGCGATACCTTTACCAGTATGCTATAGCTAATATACAGCCAATAGGTGTTGTTAGTCAGCTGAGTAGTTAACCAACTAACATGTATTGCTACCTGTGTCAGCTGATCTCTTCAGCTGACACTTAAACAGGATTATTGCCTGCGTGTGATTGGCTGTTGTGTGCATGTGGGCGACCACTGATTGGTTGCATGAAGTATTTAAACCTGCTGAGTGCTTCCTGTGATTGCCCGTGATAGCTTTGGCTGTGTGCTTTTGCTGGGTGTGACTAACTGCTTATTGATTACCTGTGAACCGACCTCTGCCTGGAATCTGACTACACTTTGCCTGCCGCCTAAACCGACCTTCTTCCTGATCCCTGACTATTCTCTGATCTCCGCCTGGACCGACCTAGGATTACCTGACCTTGATTTCGCCTGCTCCTTGTGTACCTCGATACTTCTGATTGTACGTGTATGACCTCGGATTGTTACTGGACTCTGCTTATCTCCTGTTAGGTTCTGGTGAGTTACATAGTTCACTCTACGTTCAGCTCCTATACCTTGCACCTACAAGGCCTGGGTGTAACCGAAGTCGGGCAGGTGTTGTTTCCTCACCTCCCGTTCAAGCGGGGACGCGCCACATAGGGTGAAGAAGGTGGGGATAGATTAAGGGATAGGAGCTGAGCTGTGAACTGATAACTTGCCAAGCCTGACATTACAATAATTGTTTATATAACAAACATCATCAGACAATAACATATGCATCTGACTTTTTGACAGTTTTGATGGCCTTTTTGAAAATAGTATAATAAAAAACTAAAATATTCCCTGCTACTGAGTCACAGCTGAAGCAGATTGACTCATTGTTTGATCGGACCATGAAATATACTCTACTTCCAAAACGTAGAAAATGTATAACGTTACAATCAGGTTTAAATTATTCTCAACTATAAATATGACAATGTACAGTGTTCTCCACAGCCGGCTTGACCCGGGTGCTCTATCAAGCTAGTTTTGGTGACCATCCGGATGGCAGTAGCTCAACTCATAATACTCTGTAAACAGAACTGAACAGAGAGCGATCGGCCTGAATTGCACTGAAAAGCACCACCCAATTAAATTCACATGCCACCCAGGTAGTATGTCATGGCAACCTGATGGAATATTTTTCTAGTGACAATACTCATGGAGGTTATTACGGTACAGAAAGTAAATATGTATCTATTACAAAAAAGCTTAAGAGAAATATAACAGGTGTTAAAAAAGGAACCTTACACAATTTCCTTTTTTTTCCTAACAGCTGTGGATTCCACCGGTTACTGTGTGTGAAGAAGTCCGTGTCATTTCATCAAACCGTCTTTGCTAAGTTTGCTTTCCTGCTGCAGTACGTGTTCGTTTTCTTTTCAACTGACGAACTATGGTAAATAATTTTATATCTTTATTCCTACTTCTTCCAGTTGTAAATTTGAATGTGGATATTTATAATGAAGAGACATTAATCACAGAAGGAATGTGAAACTTTGTAAACTGCATAACTGGTTGAAATTGCAGAATACATGAATTACAAAGATTGTATAAAAAAGATATAAAAATATATAAAACACATTGAGGGACTTACACGAGTACTACAATTGAGCCATAAAAAATTGAAGCTTACCAACAATCTATTTTTTGGTTTTCTTTCATGTGTTACACAAGACAATAATGTACTCGAAAAAGTAACATAAAATAGCTAAAAGTTTGTGCTAAAAAGTATTCCTTTCACAATGTTGTTGTAATTGTATGCATAACATAGCATCCCAATTTTTTATGTTGAAATAACCATGGAAATATAATTTACATAAATGGGCTATATGTACAGAAGCCTATTGCAATTTATAACATTTTACCTAAGTTAACCTACTTACGTTTATTTAGAGTGGGGGGGGGGGGGGGGGTTAATAACACGCCTCCAACCAACAGAATGTTAATTAAGTATATTGAAAAAACAGTGTCCATGATGTGTACTTACTTTAGGGAGTGTGAAATACTTGGATAAAGATTTATACTTTCTCATGACAACTAATACTTGATTTTGTTTTTTGAATTGCAGGCACAATCCTCTTCTCATTCCGATTTGAGGAGTAACCAGGGAAAGCAAATGTACGAACATGAAGGTTACTTGTACACATTTGACCGCAGAAGCAAAGACGGTTTGATGAACCTTTGGCGTTGTCAAAAAAAAAAATAGTAAACCGCCATGTCACGGGCGAATTCACACTGATGTAGCAACCGGCAAAGTACTGAAGGTTGTGAAAGAACACCTCCATGGGGAATCCTTAGAGGCAGTGGAGGTATCACGTGTTCGCAATGCCATCAAAGAAAAGGCAATAGGCTCAAGGGGTGGTCCCTCCACAATTATCAATTTGGCAATCCGTAATGTGGAACCTGCAGTACTAGCCTCACTACCGCCGAGGGAATGTTTACGTCATATAGTCCAGAGTGTCAGGAAAAGAGAAATGGCACATCCTACAAATCCAATGTCTCTATCTGGACTTGTCATCCCAGACGCCTACAGAAATTATTCTGTGTCAGACCTAGAGACAGTGTCCATTTCTCCTTTACGATTCCGGACCTGATGATGAACATAGGATTTTGATTTTTGGCAATAATTCAAACGCTTCTTGGATTCATCATGTGAAAACGTTATACGGGGACGGAACTTTTAAAATGGCTCCCCTCCTTTTCAAGCAAGTCTTTGAATTAGTGGGAAAAAGAAACGACTATGTTCTCCCTCTGCTGTACTGCTTGCTGCCAAACAAGACGCAAGAAACATACAAAAAATAGTTTGACGCAATCCACCAAATGTGGCCTCAACTGAACCCTGAGAACTATTCCTCTGATTTTGAAGTTGTAGCCATCAACGCATTCAAAGCAGTGTACCCCTCCTGTCGTGTTCATGGCGGTTTCTTTCATTTGAAGAGGAATATTAAATCAAAAATGTAAAATCTTGGCCTGAAAAAATTGTACACATCTAGTGCGGAATTTTCCTTACAAACAAAAATGATTGCATCTCTTGCATTTGTACCCCCTGTTGATTTGGAGGCGGCATTAGATGCAATAAGATTTGAGATGGTACCCGAGATTCAGCCTTTGCTCAGCTGGTTCAGTAGAGTTTACATTGGGGTCTGTGGTAGTTGCCTTCGTAAGCCGATCTTTCCACCCTTCCTGTGGTCGGTTTATGAACGCACTCTTACAGGCATGGACCGGACAAACAATTATGTGGAGGCAGTGCACCGTTGCCTGCGGTCACAGCTGGGATTTGAACACCCGAGCCTATGGACTTTCATTGATAGCATGCGAGAATTTCAAAAGGGGAGGGACCTAATGTACAAACAGTATGTTCGCGGAGACCCAGCACAACCAAAAAGAAGGAAATACAAGGATTCGGATACCGAATTGCGCAAAATTGTTGAACAATACATAGAAAGAACTTTTGTCGAATACTTAAGAGGGGCTGCAGCAAATCTAGAATTAAATTAATTCTAGATAAATTAATTAGAAAAATTTGGCTAATTACAATTTGTAACCGAATCACTGTATTTGTGGTTACCGCAAAAGGAAGGGCGTGTACACTACTTACTATGCACAGGAATGGATTTAACCAAGTCATCGGCTAAAGAGTATGCACTTCTGATTTCTGATCTGCTAACAGTGAACTCCCCAGTATTTTTTAACATGGTGCTTGCTTGATAAAACCGGTTTAAATACGTAATCAGCTATGTAGGGTTACCGTACAACTATTCTGTGAGCAGAGTTGTGCACAAAAGCACTAGTGCGAATTTATGTCATCTCGCCACACAAGGCACTTTTTCATGTGCCCCCCCCCCCCACCACCACCACCTCGTTACAATTTTATGCCAACATCCCGCATTGTAAGTCAGGCAAGAAACATGCAAAAAAACAGATTATGTTTAACGACAATCACCCACAAAATATTTATTGGCTCAACCAGGCTACTATTTCATGCCTCCATAACACGTACTATTTAATGCCAAAACACGGATAATACGTCATGACACGACACGGCTACAGTTTAATGCCAACAGCCAGCTACTACTTCACGACACCATACCTGGCTAAAAAATTATGGGGAGAACTCTGTGGTACTGTGTACAGTTAAAAAAAAAAAAACCACTGCCTTAAGGCATGGTACTGTAGACAGTAAACAACTTGATTATTGGCTGTGGGCTATAAACCACATTAAAAATTATACCACAAAACCTTTCTTGTACACCACTGCCTTATGGCATGGTACTGTGGACAACTGCAATAATGACGAGTATAGAGTGTAGCACTTCAACCAAATAAAGGACACCGACACAGCTTTCTTGTACACTACTGTCTTATGGCATGGTACTGGGGACAACTGGCATAATGAAGAGTATAGAGTGTAGCACTTCAACCAACAAAAAAAGGGCCCAAAAATACCTCTTTCTTGAACACGGCTGCCTTATGGCATGGTACTGGGGAAAACTGCAATCATGAGAAGTATAGAGTGTAGCACTTCAACCAAAAAAAAAGGGCACCGACACAGCTTTCTTGTACACCACTGTCTTATGGCATGGTACTGGGGACAACTGGCATAATGACGAGCATAGAGTGTAGCACTTCAACCAACAAAAAAAGGGCACAAAAATACCTCTTTCTTGAACACCGCTGTCTTATGGCATGGTACTGGGGACAACTGCAATAATGAGGAGTATAGAGTGTAGCACTTCAACCAAATAAAGGACACCGACACAGCTTTCTTGTACACCACTGTCTTATGGCATGGTACTGGGGACAACTGGCATAATGACGAGTATAGAGTGTAGCACTTCAACCAAAAAAAAAGGGCCCAAAAATACCTCTTTCTTGAACACCGCTGCCTTATGGCATAGTACTGGGGACAGCTGCAATAATGACGGGTATAGAGTGTAGCACTTATACCAACAAAAAAAGGGCACAAAAATAACCTCTTTCTTGTACGACACTGTCTTATGACATGGTACTGGGGACAACTGCAATCATGAGGAGTATAGAGTGTAGCACTTCAACCATAAAAAAGGGCACCAACACAGCTTTCTTGTACACCACTGTCTTATGACATGGTACTGGGGACAACTGGCATAATGACGAGTATAGAGTGTAGCACTTCAACCATAAAAAAAGGGCACCAACACAGCTTTCTTGAACACCGATGCCTTATGGCATGGTACTGGGGACAACTGCAATAATGACGAATAGAGTGTAGCACTTCAACCAACAAAAAAGGGCACACAAATGACCTCTTTCTTGTACGCCACTGTCTTATAGCATGGTACTGGGGACAACTGCAATAATGAGTAGTATAGAGTGTAGCACTTCAACCATAAAAAAGGCCACCATCACCTCTTTCTTGTACAACACTGTCTTAGGGCATGGTACTGGGTACCACCGCAATAATGATTAATATCCAGTGTAGCACTTCAACCGAAAAAAAGGCAACAAAACATCTTTCCTGTACACCACTGTCTTATGGCATGGTACTGTGTACAAGTACAATAATTATGAATGAAGAGTGTAGCACTTGCAGAAAAAAACAACAATAAAATGTTTTTGTGGAAGAACATTATGTTATGGCATGGTACTATCCAGATGTAAAAAAAAGGAAGATAGGCATGAACACAAACAATCAAACTATTACAAATTATGAATAAAATTGGTTTTGAATTGTTTAATAATATTTTATTTCACATGTTCCGCTATAAATGATAAAATGTTCTACTGACAAAAACACTTGACATGTACAATAAATGTTTATGTAATTGCTTAACGCTTGCGTTGTACAAAAATAATTTCTTTATTTTACCTGTTGCATGGAATTGTTAATAGAAAAAAGTTTACTATTCCCATTAAAAAAATGAAGAAGCTTTTTTTATAGTTTTTTCTTATTACATTGTATGAAAAGGTTTTCTTTATAGTAACAGTTGCATGGAACTCCGTTTACAATTGCCATGAAAACATTATGAAAAATTGTGGATAGTTTTTGGAGTATTGGACACAATCAACATGTTTTGTTACATGATATGTAGCCTCAGATAATTAAATTTAGACATCGCCTGAAAATAAAATACACTGCTGTAAGGTTTATATGTCTAATAAGTAACATTTAAACACGAAAAAAGGATCTCACAGGCACGAAAAAGGCATTTGTCGTTCCTGGGTCACATCACTGCACTCTGTGCTACTCTGTAAATGCTATAAACAATTCAAAAACAGACCCATGTTACAGGGAAAACAATATGGACCAAGGTATAAAGTTAAATAAACTTGCTAGTTTCTGTTCAGGAAACCACTGACAGCAGAATACTGTTAAAACGTAGCATGAAATAAAATTGACTAGGCCGCTGCGTTACAATCCCTGGTAGCAGAGGAATTACCAACAAGTATGTGTAAAGCAACAAATGGCCTGGCTGCATAGACAGACTACATAAGCTGAAAGGGTCATACTAAAGCAGAACAGAAGATCATATCTAAATGGATTAGACAAAGTACAGCTACAGTGGGATAGATTTCAACTGCACAAGGCTGTCAGAAGACACAGGTAAGTACAGGAGTAGGCACAGGACAACTGCACAAGGCTGTCAGAAGACACAGGTAAGTACAGGAGTAGGCACAGGACAACTGCACAAGGCTGACAGTAGACACAGGTAAGTACAAAAAAAAAATCTTAAAGTGGAAGTTACCCATCTACAGGACCTTTGCAGGAGGAAGGAAAATACTGAAAAGTACAATTAGAAACGATAGTTATTTAAAATATACCTCAGATACGCAATCCAACGGTATGTACCAATACACAACATGCACTACACTGTTCTCTGCTGTATTGTGGTCCTACCTCCCACACACACACTTGTGTACGGTTTGGTTTTTGCCACCACACTTCACCCCTATGGCTTCCCTGATGTTATGATAATGGTTAAAATTGAATAAAAAAAAAAGAAAACTGGAGGAGGACACACGTACTGAGGGGAATAAAAAAAGGAGGACACTAAATTTACATAAAGGCCACAAAAGGACAGATGTAATGAATGCTATAGGGGACTAAATGACGCAGTGAACTAAGTTGCGCCAAGACATTGAAACAAGACAGTACAGGAGATGTGGTGTTCTAACACATGTGTGTAGTACACTGCAATTTTTGGGTACAAACATACTGGGCTCATTATAAGGCAAATATAACTGCAAGACAATATTACATTAACAAACATTTTTTTTAAGGGTTAACCACTATCAAATCAATACACATTAGGATTGATAGGATTTTTGGGGAGGAGGATCAAAGGCATAATACAGTTTTTTGGAGGAATAATTATTAGACTAATAATAATGTTTTCTAAATTATCAGGGAAAAAAGAAAAATGTTAGGCTATTACGGGAAATAGAGTTTTCAACCCAATCAATATTTAAAATATATATATTGATTTGTATATTGCTTGGTTCATTAAAATGATAACTGTGTTTAACAAATCGGACAATAAAAATATATATACCGTTACAGTTTTTCATGCTTTTACAATACAACTAATACGGTTTACTTAAAAATAATTGAAGAAACGATATTCAATGTACAGTACTGCAAAGTTTGATAGCCGGATTATATTGTTTCATAGGTTCTTGGTGTGTAAACCGTTACATTATAATTTGCAGGTTGCACTCTTTATTATGTGTTAATGTTTTACACGGTGATAATTTACAAAAGATATATTTAACGAAATAATGTACGCCAGTTCAGAAAACTTATTAAAACGTTTAATACGTTGTGTTGATTTAAAACACTATATTTTAATTTATATTTATCAATGATATTTTGGTGGTTAATAATGTGAAACAGAATGATGATTTAAAAAGTGATATTTACTGATTTATTACTGGAAGGTTTTACATACGTAAACCTAACATTTATAAAAAGTATGTTGTAAACATAAATATAAATTTGATATATAAATGAGAAATGATAATTTAATATATATTAAATTAATGACAATGATCGTCGGAAAATGTGGAAAACATCAATTATCTACAATGTAATGATAAAACATTATTTTAAGCGGGCACCCTATTTTCCCGGTGGGCGCCCGTCAAACGATAATTAATGGCAGTCTATGGCGGCGCCCTTTTTGTCCACTTGCCTCTGGCGCCCGAATTTACTGTTTCCATATTTGAAACCATTCTACTACCTGTGTTGTTGGTTTGTGCACTGCTGGGTAAAACTCCTAAAATTTAGAGAAAATGGCATATTGCATACCAGAAAACTTGGATGATGAAATATTTGAAACCATTTTATTTATTATTTATTTATTGTATTTATACTACCTGTGTTGTTGGTTTGTGCACTGCTGAGTAAAACATTTGCCCAAAGGCAGTTTGGATTATCGATTTGGCACTCTTGTTTGCACAGGTGACTTTGTACATGCATGCATGCACGCGCCTTACCAATTTTGTGGGCATGCACGCATTTTCACCCCAGTTTGAATGTTTACAGCACGTGACACTTTACTTGTGGATGGTGTAGCCAGACACCCATACAGTTTGCACATTAATAATGGATTTTTCTATGTTAGCCTGCATTATCCTAGTGGATGATTTATTTATGGATATATTTGAAATACAATAATTAAAGACGGCAGGAGTTCACACTGTTTTACTTGTTTTGTTGTATGTAGTTTGGGTATAATAAAGACAACTTTTTTCATGATTTGCCGTGACAGGTGTTTATTTATCATAGGCCCTGATTGGCTTTGTCTTTTTTTGGTTGTGTTTATGGACTATTTTCAGCTTCAAGAAAATTTTGGTAAAAATGGCTAAAGCTTTGCATTTTCGCATTTTTCACAAAAACACACGCAAAATTTTGAACAAAAGTGGCTTTTACTGCAGAAACAAGAAAAATCTATATTTTTACTGTAACGAAATTGCAAATTTTAACATAACTTTCGTGAAAATTAATGCTGAAAAAATTGGTATTTTTGCTCATCACTGATAATATTTATATTTGACTACAGCTAAACCTAACCCAATTTTCGCACTGAACCCTCCCTCTACCAATGCCTAACCTTAACCGCCCCTCATCTACACCTGACCTTATCCTCCCCTTCTTGGGTGCAAGCTGTGTCAACACAAGTAACATTGCAGATCAGACTGTACTGAGAAGCTGTATTTTCAGGCCTGTAGTAAGAATCACAAAAAAGGATGTACTGCCGTCATATCCTTTCCTGGTGTTCTTAGAGGGAACGTGTAGGCCAGTCCAATAAGGACAGCCAACACAAAACACTCGAGAAATCACATTGCTAAATGCAACAAAAAACACCACAACTATCCAACTCAACCACTCTGTGTCATCTGAGGCTCCTCCCTCAGGGCACACCTATTCATACTATCTGCAGTGCAATGGGCTAGATAGATGCTCTATGAAATCTTTCAGATGTCTTATTAAGCAGATTGTTCCTTGTAAATTAAGCTGTGTGCTTTGATCAGCATGAATTTCGTTGCTGGCTGTGTGGTCTATGCATATACATGTAGATGACAGTCTTATAGCAGAATCACGACTTGTTATGCCAATCCATTCCCCTTGGTTGAAAAATACGATCCTGAACATTAAGCATGGAGCGCTTGCAGTTATTTGCATAGCAGACTTCAATGGGCAGTTCCCTAGGGAGAATGACATCAGAGGATGAGTTGCCAGTGGTGTATAACTAACGGCATGGGAGAAGAGTTACGACCTGAAGAAATGCCCCGGGCGTGAACCACGTCGGTGGGCGGAGTCTCTCGTACGCCTGGCCGCTCCGTCAGCTCTCTACAGGGTTTTGCCTAACCCGTGAGCCTCTGCGGTTAGCAGCGATGGCGCTTGACACGGAGAAAGCGTGGAGACCGTGCAGCAGGCTGCACTAGGACGCCAGTCAGCCACCGGTCCGCGCTATACAGCGCCTGCTGAATGAATCCTCGGTGACTACCCGGAAGGGCCCCAACACACCTCCCAGACGTGCCAGAAAATCCAGAAGCTACAGTGCTGACCAATACTACAGACTGTCGGTGAGATCAATCCTTTAATACAGTTGCTTTATTCACCAGCATATGACAAAAAGCTTAGAAAAAACGGAGGCTAAAGCCCCAAGACATGTGGATATATAGCATGTGATCCCAATGTGATAAAAGCAAGACTGTTGCCACTGACAACAACATTATAAGTGTCATTATATGCCATCTTCTTGCGCAGCGCTGAGCTCAAAGTTAGGCTGTCTGGGCAAAGGAATGAATGTAGCGAGAGTGGATGGGTGTGATATATGGCCAGCCAGGAATGTTCTTTGTGATACTCCGCAACATCTCTTCAAGATTTTATAATTCCTTTTTGTGATTTAATAAAGTATTGAATAATTTTTAATTACACTTGATACCTATTATTTTCAGTTTATTAGCATAATTAACTGGTTGTGTTCCAAAAAAGTAGGAAAATTATATATTTAAAATTTGAAGCTGGGAGCCATTGAAATATTTATATACCCACAGCCATGGATCAGAGCCTATAGACTCCATTTCATAATACTCTAAAAACGGGATTGATGGTCCCAACGTTTTGATCCTCATTGGATTTTTATATATTTGAAACCATTCTACTACCTGTGTTGTTGGTTAGTGCACTGCTGGGTAAAACTCCTAAAATTTGGAGAAAATGGCATATTGCATACCAGAAAACTTGGATGATGAAATATTTGAAACTATTTTATTTATTATTTATTTATTGTATTTATACTACCAGTGTTGTTGGTTTGTGCACTGCTGGGTAAAACATTTGCCCAAAGGCAGTTTGGATTATCGATTTGGCACTCTTGTTTGCACAGGTGACTTTGTACATGCATGCGCACGTGTCTTACCATTTTTGTGAGGACGTGGGCATGCACGCATTTTCACACCAGTTTGAATGTTTACAGCACGTGACACTTTACTTGTGGAGGGTGTAGCCAGACACCCATACAGTTTGCACATTAATAATGAATTTTTCTATGTTAGCCTGCATTATCCTAGTGGATGGTTTATTTATGGATATATTTGAAATACAATAATTAAAGACGGCAGGAGTTCACACCGATTATGTTCTGTGTTTTCCGGGAGACCTTTTATGTTTTACTTGTTTTATGTATGTAGTTTGTGTATAATAAAGACAACTTTTTCCATGATTTGCCGTGACTGGTGTTTATCATAGGCCTTGATTGGCTTTGTCTTTTTTGGTTGTGTTTATGGGCTATTTTCAGCTTCAAGAAAATTGTGCCAAAAATGGTTAAAGTTTAGCATTTTCGGATTTTTCACAAAAACACACGCACAATTTTGAACAAAAGTGGCTTTTACTGCAGAAACAAGAAAAATCTATATTTTTACTGTAACGAAATTGCAAATTTTAACATAACTTTCGTGAAAATGAATGCGAAAAAAAATTGGTATTTTTGCTCATCATTGATAATAAATATATATATTTTCCTACAGCTAAACCTAACCCTATTTTCGCACTGAACCCTCCCTCTACCAATGCCTAACCTTAACCGCCCCTCATCTACACCTGACCTTATCCTCCCCTCCTTGGGTGCAAGCTGTGTCAACACAAGTAACATTGCAGATCAGACTGTACTGAGAAGCTGTATTTTCAGGCCTGTAGTAAGAATCACAAAAAAGGATGTACTGCCGTCATATCCTTTCCTGGTGTTCTTAGAGGGAACGTGTAGGCCAGTCCAATAAGGACAGCCAACACAAAACACTCGATAAATCACATTGCTAAATGCAACAAAAAACACCACAACTATCCAACTCAACCACTCTGTGTCATCTGAGGCTCCTCCCTCAGGGCACACCTATTCATACTATCTGCAGTGCAATGGGCTAGATAGATGCTCTATGAAATCTTTCAAATGTCTTATTAAGCAGATTGTTCCTTGTAAATTAAGCTGTGTGCTTTGATCAGCATGAATTTCGTTGTTGGCTGTGGGGTCTATGCATATACATGTAGATGGCAGTCTTATAGCAGAATCACGACTTGTTATGCCAATCCATTCCCCGTGGCTGAAAAATACGATCCTGAACATTAAGCATGGAGCGCTTGCAGTTATTTGCATAGCAGACTTCAATGGGCAGTTCCCTAGGGAGAATGACATCAGAGGATGAGTTGCCAGTGGTGTATAACTAACGGCATGGGAGAAGAGCTACGCCCTAAAGAAATGCCCCGGGCGTGAACCACGTCGGTGGGCGGAGTCTCTCGTACGCCTGGCCGCTCCGTCAGCTCTCTACAGGGTTTTGCCTAACCCGTGAGCCTCTGCGGTTAGCAGCGATGGCGCTTGACACGGAGAAAGCGTGGAGACCGTGCAGCAGGCTGCACTAGGACGCCAGTCAGTCACCGGTCCACGCTATACAGCGCCTGCTGAATGAATCCTCAGTGACTATCCGGAAGGGCCCCAACACACCTCCCAGATGTGCCAGAAAATCCAGGAGCTACAGTGCTGACCAATACTACAGACTGTCAGTGAGATCAATCCTTTAATACAGTTGCTTTATTCACCAGCATATGATAATAAGCTTACAAAAAACGGAGGCTAAAACCCCAAGACATGTGGATATATCGCATGTGATCCCAATGTGATAAACGCAAGACTGTTGCCACTGACAACAACATTATAAGTGTCATTATATGCCATCTTCTTGCGCAGCGCTGAGCTCAAAGTTAAGCTGTCTGGGGAAGGAATGAATGTAGTGAGAGTGGATGGGTGTGAGATATATGGCCAGCCAGGAAGGTTCTTTGTGATACTCCGCAACATCTCTTCAAGATTTTATAATTCCTTTTTGTGATTTAATAAAGTATTGAAAGATTTTTGTTTACACTTGATACCTATTATTTTCAGTTTATTAGCATAATAAACTGGTTGTGCTCCAAAAAAGTGGGATAATTATATATTTAAAATTTCAAGCTGGGAGACGTGTCTTATCTGTCCCTAGCCATTGAAATATTTATATACCCACAGCCATGGATCAGAGTCTATAGACTCCATTTCATAACTCACCTATTTATAGGGCTGCCTGTGACTTCACAATGAGCAGAGCAACACTCTAGTTTACTGTGCAAAGTCTTAATATGGGGCTATATATGGAGCATCATATGTTTACTTCTAGAATATTACACTTTCCTTTTTTTAAATAAAAATATTAAGAACAAGAAATAAAATTGGATGCATTTGTGCATTATAAAATATTGCACATTTGTTTGATCTTACCCATAAATGTACATTAATGAACACCTTTACGGTGGCTGTATAGACAGGCAAAAACGACGTGGAAAATGAGGCGCACCAGGCACCACCATAGGCCGTAGTAGGGATTATGGTTAAAACACTGAGGCAGTAATTTGGGTGCCGTCAAGAGACAGCGCTCAAATTATGATAAAAAGAGCTTCATTCGGCTGCCAGCATTACCTCTTGAAGGGCTAATGACAATTATTAAAGCTATTTTGCATCAAATCACTATTTTCAGCTTCACACACATTTTTCGCAAAAATGGTTCGACTTTTTGCATTTTCACAAAAACACACAAAAAAAATTTTACTCCAAAAAGCACAAAAAGGTGTAATATTATTTTTACGGAGTTATATTTGACCGTAAACAAGGTGGAAAAATCTATATTTTTGCCGCAAAAAATGTGCAAATTTATCAATATTTTAGCGAAAAAAATATTGGCATTTTTGCTCATCATTGGTAATAAATACGTATATTTTACTACAGCTAAACCTAACCCTATTTCCTGATACCTCCATGTCGGCATACTGTGGGTTAGGCTCTGCCCCTTTAACCCCTATAGGACCCAATTAAAAAACTATATAAGGAACTGATCCTCCCCCCTGTATTCTTTTTTTCGTCCTCATCCACTATGGGACCCAGTGTAGGTATTTTATTTACAGATTTACAAGTAAGGATTTTGTTTTAAGGTATTATACAGTTTGTCAAGGAGTTCATGAAATGCCCTTACCCAAGGGCAGGTTTTTCTTTATGCACTTCTTTTCCTGCTCTGTTCACAGTCCATAGCTACTAAATGTGCATCACTGGGCTGTAGAACATGTCAAGTGTCAGCCGGTACCTGTAGGCTAAACGCCGAGATTCACTGTGCGTCCACTGGGTGTCTTCAGCTGTCTGAGCTGGGTCTTGTGTCGGGAGGCACCTTCTTTGCCTTGCTGTGCGGCGGCTTCTGTAGGATGTGAGCCCGCGTGGTCCTTGGCGATGTTCGGCTGTGGGAGGGGGCGTGGCGTCTACAGCGTCCAGAAGAGTAACTCTGCGCATGTGCACTGCCCAGATGGGTGGAGCGGAGTGACTGCGGCCTTCTTTGTTGAGGGAAGAGTGCCTGAATAATGTGGGGACACTATTTCACGCTTTCCCAGTGTGTCTATTTAAAGGAGAGAAGTTCAGTTCTCTCTGGTGTGAGCTGGGAGCGGCTGTAGTCTTGTTACTGGCACGCTGTAGAACGATGCAAGACACTGTGTGCATTTGTCAAGTCTTGCTGTCTGTTTCTACTAGTAAGTTTCTTGGATAGCAGTTGCTGGGAAATACTGCATTCTTATTGTGTATATGTACGTATATATACATACATACATATCTTTTATTATACACTAGGTTTGATTTTTAAAACTTAGCTTTTTTCTTCCACAGTGGATCTCGCAGGTACAGAGGATACTGAACTTGAACGTCCCTCTGGGTATGGAGACCTTTCAAAATTTTAAGGAGACATTACTGAACAACATAATTTGTTGTTTATGTCTTCTAGCTCTAGAAAAGAGGAGTGTACAGTCCATAAGGTCAAGATCACCATCTAGACCCGAAAAACAGAAATCAAAGAAACATCATAAAGATTCATCAAGACGATCTCGTTCCAGATCTCCCTCTCTAAGGAGAAGACGGGATTCACGGTCTAGGCATCCTCATCGTCGTAGTTATGATGACTATTACTACATACAAAGGTTTATATCTCCTCCTCCTAGATGTTTACCCAACAAGGGACAGTGCTGGGCATGTCCGAATCAGGCAATGCAGGATAAGACAGTCTGTGAGGCCTGGTGCACACCAAAAACCGCTAGCAGATCAGCAAAACGCCAGCGGTTTTGGATTCGTTTTTTGTTATTATTATGAAGCGTTTTGTGGTTTCTGTAGCGTTTGGTGGCGGTTTTTGTAGCATTTGCGTTTTTGATGGTAAGAGGTTGAAATACCTTAGACAAAGGGTTAACGTTAGATATATTGATGACGCATGTGGATTAAATTAAGGAATTGAAGTGAAATCACCTATAGAAAAAGGGAGTGGTCCTTCACAGCATTGTGGGCTAGTTGAGGAGAGGTGGCATAGTGCTTGAGAGTGAGGAGATTTTGTTGTGAGAGAAAATGTATCCAGATTTGCTCTTACTAATATGTGTAGCAGCATATATGAGACGCAGCCCAAGGACACGGAGATACTGGGTGCATCCCATGCTACAACAGCGGCGCCGGAAGGGTCAATTTTGAACACTGTATCGTGACTTGAGGCAGCATCCAGGCAAGTTCTTTGGCTACACCCAAATGTCTGTGGCCAGGTAAGATTTGTTTTGTTTTATCTTTACCATGTGGCTCTCTTTTATTTTATATAATGAATGTATTAGCCATTTGTGACCCTTATTTCACACTCTGTTGTACTCCAATGTACAAACCAACACAAACATCAATCAGGTGTATGCATTAAAAAAACAAATATTACCGTTATGCTTGTTCCTGGTGTGTTATGCATACACTGCATAACACCTATAGCTCATTGTGAGTACCCAGTAACTACTATAGTATATAACCATAGATCTTATTTGGACAATAATGTTAGGTAAAAATCCCACGTAACATACATTTGTACCTATAACAATGTCATGCACCTAGCAACATCTGAAAGTCTTTTTTTTTTTTTTTTTTTACTGTTTGGCCAACTATTTGTTTAGGCCAGGTTGTGACCATACTTGTTTATCAAAAAGATAACCTATATGCCAAAAGAAATAATTGTTAGGAATTCACCTGAAGGTTCCCGCAATGCGACCGCTCCTGACGAGAGTTGCCTCGGGACTTCCACTTCCGCATGTCAACGGCCATCCTCCACTGGTGATGCGTGCACTGGGGATCGCTCTGCGCATACTGGTGAGTGGCTGTCTCGCTCCTCTCGGCCACAGTATGGTCTGAGGCGGCGACAGAAGTAGTGTCAGCTGACAGTTTAGTCAGCTGACGGGTTATTTAATAAATATAAAATATGAATACTGTCCCTGGCCAGAATTGAACCGGGGTCTCTTACGCCAGAGGCGATACCTTTACCAGTATGCTATAGCTAATATACAGCCAATAGGTGTTGTTAGTCAGCTGAGTAGTTAACCAACTAACATGTATTGCTACCTGTGTCAGCTGATCTCTTCAGCTGACACTTAAACAGGATTATTGCCTGCGTGTGATTGGCTGTTGTGTGCATGTGGGCGACCACTGATTGGTTGCATGAAGTATTTAAACCTGCTGAGTGCTTCCTGTGATTGCCCGTGATAGCTTTGGCTGTGTGCTTTTGCTGGGTGTGACTAACTGCTTATTGATTACCTGTGAACCGACCTCTGCCTGGAATCTGACTACACTTTGCCTGCCGCCTGAACCGACCTTCTTCCTGATCCCTGACTATTCTCTGATCTCCGCCTGGACCGACCTAGGATTACCTGACCTTGATTTCGCCTGCTCCTTGTGTACCTCGATACTTCTGATTGTACGTGTATGACCTCGGATTGTTACTGGACTCTGCTTATCTCCTGTTAGGTTCTGGTGAGTTACATAGTTCACTCTACGTTCAGCTCCTATACCTTGCACCTACAAGGCCTGGGTGTAACCGAAGTCGGGCAGGTGTTGTTTCCTCACCTCCCGTTCAAGCGGGGATGCGCCACATAGGGTGAAGAAGGTGGGGATAGATTAAGGGATAGGAGCTGAGCTGTGAACTGATAACTTGCCAAGCCTGACATTACAATAATTGTTTATATAACAAACATCATCAGACAATAACATATGCATCTGACTTTTTGACAGTTTTGATGGCCTTTTTGAACAAATTGAAGGATGCCCTTCAACGGCAAGATACTAACTATCACCGCGCAATAACTCCAACTGAGCGTCTGCTCATAACTTTGAGGTAAGTGAAATGAATGGGAACATTTTAACATAAAACAAAATGTTTTACAATATCAATAAGGCACACTTCCTAGTCATGTTGTGAGAGAAAATCAGACATACTACCAGTGTCATGAGTGAAAGCAGGTGGAGCAGATTCAGAAGTTGTTTGTGGCTGGGTGTGAGCTGATAAATCAGTGTACACTGGAGTGTCTGATCTTTGAAACCTATTACCTTGTTCAAAATGCATAGGTGCTGGCATAGGGTAATGAGGCTGCTGACCATATGCCAGGTTTGACATATGCATAGGTGGGTAACTAGGTGGGTCATACATACATTGACTCTGGTAAGATGGTTGTGGGTATGAATGATACTGATGAGTGGAATGAGGCATGTGTTGTTGAAGGACATGTGTTAATGAAATTTTCTTCTGGATGGCTCTCAGGTGGCAGACATTTGCCTAGTGTCTCTGAGATGGCATGTCTGGCTGCCCATTGTTTATTAGGTGGCACTTTTTGAACAATGGCACTAAACTTAACAGATACTGTGTGCATGGCTCTTTAATTGTTTTATTTCCTCCTCTCACTTCTCCATATGATCCACAGCCTTTTCAATTGAAGTTATGAGCTTGTGATCGTATTCAGCCCTGCTCATACCTCTTCCTATTCTCCTGCCTTGTGTTGCTGCCCTCACACCTCTACTAGATCTGTGAGTTGTGCGTGGCCTAGTCGGTTGTGTGGTGTGTTGTGTGTGATCTGCTGTTGTGGAGTCACTCTCATCCAGTGTAGCTGTGTCACCATCCTGTGCAGTGATTTCTTCCACTTCTACATCACTGCTTGTGTTCTGGCCAACATCTATTTCGGCCTCCTCAGGATCAGCTGGCAGGCTATCTTCAGTTCTAATGTAAAGGAAAAAATAAAAGTTATTTAGTTTTATAGTGGCCAGTGATGTAAAAACAAAACTGACAATGATGTGGATGTTTCATTGGCAAAGAATACTAGTTGCCTGTCTCTCCAGCTAAAATTGTGTGTGTATTACTTTTAGGCACAGCACCTGAACAATCATGCAGATCAGATGTACTAAGTGAAGTAGTAACTGATTAGCTACATGCTTGTTTCAGGTGTGTGATTCAGACACTACTGCAGCCAAATAGATCAACAGGACTGTCAGGCAACTGGTCTTTGTGCACAAATGCTACCATATTCCTGTCATTTAATATTCGCTTTACAAAGTGCATAGTCAATTGTCATATAAAGCAAAGTCCTACAATACATTGTCCTTTATGAAATCAGATTAAGGCTGTCACACTCCTGCAATGCATTGTGGGACTTGTACTTCATAAACAGCTGTAGAGGATACTTTTTACATAAGTGTAATAGGTTAACATTTGCTCCATACTTACTTAGCCGATTTATGATGTTTTTTCAAAAATTCTAGAATGCCACAGTATTTATATTTTGTTCTTTGCGAACTGCCAGACCCACTTTTGGATTCTTGATATTGTTTCTCCAGCTCCTTTTTGTAACTATCTCGCACAGGCTTCCATCTTTTCCGCAGAAGACCAACTATGAATAAAAAGAAACATTTCTCTATTACTTTTCAGATTTCTGGCAACAGGGCATTCATATGCAGCACTTCATTATCAGTTCCTCATGGGAAGATCTACAATCCGGTACCTCGTTTTGGACACCTGCAAATTGATCTGGAAAGCACTGCAGCCAGAATTTATGCCAACTCCTGATGTAGCTATGTGGGAGGCTAATATTCAAATTTTTGGGGAAAAACATGCATTCCCTAACCTAACTGCCTTGGAGCAGTGGATGGGAAACATGTCCGACTGGTTATGCCTGCAGCCACTGGCAGTTTGTATTATAATTATAAGACATTTTTTTCTCTTGTGCTCATGGCTGTGGTGGATCCGAATTTGAAGTTTATATATGTGGATGTTGGTGCTTACGGTAGTTCACATGATTCTGCAGTTTTCCAACACAGATTTGGTTTGAAACTTCTAACTAGCCAAATGACTTTACCACCACCACGACCCTGGCCTGACACCCAACACCCACCTTACCCGTGTGTGTTTGTGGCTGATGAGGCTTTTGCACTATCCGAACATGTTATGCGGTCTTATGCACAAAGAGATATGTCACAGAAAAAATGGCATTCAATCAGTGCCTTACCAAAGCCAGGCAAGTGGTGGAATGTGCTTTTGGCATTCTTTCGAACAAATGGCGCATTTATCATACTGCCCTAAAAATGAAACCACAGTATGCAATAGCGGTTGTGAAGGACACATGTGTTTTGCACAATTATGTCAGAACAGTAGATGGCATGAACACGGAGGAGGAGGAGATTACACCCAGTGCTCTTCTAAATGTGGTCCCTTCTACTTTACGTGGACCTATTTCTGCAATTCAAATCAAAGATCAACTAGCAGATTATTTTGTGCCATAACATCATTTAATGTAAATACTGCAGGGTGATATTTAATTTAATTACCTGATGATCATTAGTTTACTATTAAACATTAGTTCTACCTGTTTGTATGTGTTTATCATTGATCATGCTCTTAACTGTACTATAACAACCTAATTCATTATACATGTGCATACATACACACACATGTACATGCTGTTTCGATTGAGAGATGGCTATAGAGAGACAGAGACTGCAAGAGAGACATCTGACAATGACACTTGTAACTTGCTAATTAAGCTTTTAGGGGAGGGGTGTTCACATATTGTAGCCACAGTATAGGAATACACAACTTAAACCACTGAACATAACATGTAAAAAGATACACTAACTTTTTGCTTCTTTGGCCTTTGGTGACAAATTATCCCATTTTCCCCCCAGAAAGTCTTTGGCAATGTTTCACCAGATGTCATTAATCCTTTGATGATCTTTATGTCCAGGCAATGTCTTGTCATACAGCTCTGGACAATTCTAGATCTTAATAATCAAATTTTCAGTAGTAAACCACGTGCCAGACATCTTGCAGCAACCTTCTCTGCAATCCCTCATGCAAAGCAGACAAACAGGAAGTACACTTTGACCTGGAAGAGCAGCTTCTGAACAAAAACGCATCTGCTTCGAAAACCGCTATATCAAGCGGTTTCACATGCGATTTTCCTATACTTAACATTGGAGGCAGAAACGCCTCCGCAATCCAAAATATGCAGCAGCCCGGGAGTATGCGTTTCTGCAAAACGCCTCCCGCTCTGATGTGCACCAGCCCATAGAAATACATTACCCAAGCGTTTCCACATCCGCAAGCGGATCGAAAAACGCTGCCAAACCGCTCTGGTGTGCACTAGGCCTGAGTCCTGCTTTGGTCAGTTGGCTAAAAGCAACAAAGGCAAACCTGAAGAGATAATTGACGTAATCAGGAAAGTTGTCAGAGAAGAAGTATCTGCTCATGCATCCACATCTGCTCAAGCAATGGAACAGGATAATGATAATTTGCCAGAGAATGCTGTTGGAGAAGAGGAATTGCCTAGTCAATTCAATTTTAATTTAACGTCTCCTTTCATTACAGCAATACAAGAAGTTCTAGAATGGATGGATCAACAAGAAAATCAAGAGCAGAACAGGGAGTACTACTCTCATCTAGTAAAGAAGACGTGTTCTTTTCCACTGATGAAAGAGAGAAAGAATATTATTTTGGAAGAGTGGAAGAAGGTGGAGAACAAAGCCTCTATACAGAATATATTCTGAAAGCTATATACATTAAAGGATGAAGAAGTGCCCTTTTTGCTTAAAGGGGAACTTCAGCCTAAACAAACATACTGTCTTTAAGTTACATTAGTTATGTTAATTAGAATAGATAGGTAATATAATTTTTTACCCACCCTGTTTTAAAAGAACAGGCACATGTTTGTGATTCATGGGGGCTGCCATCTTTGTCATGGGGCAGCCATCTTTTTGGTTGAAAGGAGGTGACAGGGAGCATAAGACACAGTTCCAACTGTCCTGTGTCCTGATAACCCCTCCCAGCTGCATACGCTAGGCTTCAAATGTTAAATTCAAAATGTAAAAAAAAAAATTGCACCAAAACAGCAGAACGAGAACAACAATGGCCTCGATTCATAAACAGCAGTGCGATAAAAAAATATTGTCGGGAAAACACTGCACTCGGTATTTTCCCGGTCTGTGTGCTAATTCATAAAGATTTCCCCAGCTGCCCTTGGAGGTCGGTAAATTACCGCAGCCCATTGAGCGGTAAAGTAGAGCAGTGTCTCGATTCTCTCTTTGCCCTGCAGAAATGAATCACAGAGACGGCTCTCTCCACTGATGACTCAGACAGATGAGTCACACAGTCTTTCCCTGCCTGCTTAAATGATTCACACACAGGGCTCTCTGGCTCTCTCCACTGATGACTCAAACAGACTTCGGCTCTCTGCACTTTTGCATTCATCAGAGCTGTCGGTAAGGTGTTAAGACCTCACCAGAGGTGTCGGTAACTACCGCCAGGCTTACCGCTTGTTGAAGGCTTTATGAATTGACATTTTCTGACAATTTACTGACAGGTGTGGTCGGTAACTGCAGCCAAGTCGGCAATTTATCTCCCTGGTCGGTAATGTGAGCTTTTCATGCGGTAACAGCCTTTATGAATTGACACATTGCTAAGTGGTCGGTAAAGACTGCTGTTTTCAGCATTACCGCATGAGGTAATGCTTTATGAATCGAGGCCATTATCAGAAATCCCATCATGATTTGCACAGCATCAGGGGAAAAATGCCCGGGCAGTTTTCTTCTGTGCAGCTAAAAATGAGGCTTGTATAAGAGAAACAAAGTTCTGATGCTGTGAAACTGTTAGGCCTAGAACCCACTGAAATCAGCAAACGCGAAACGCTACCGCTAGCGTTTTGTCTGAGCGGTTTGCAAGCGGATTAATGCGCGTTTTCGGTCACGTTTTGCAACATTGTATTTTTTTGCTCAGCGGTTGCGTAGCGTTTTGCGTTTTTATCCTGATTGGTCCTGTGAATTATTTTTCATTTTGTTACAGTGTGCTGAACCGCAAAACGCTAGCAAAACCGCTCAGTTTAGGTTTTGCTGAGCGTTTCCGCTAGCGTTTCAATACTTTACATTGAAGCGCTAACGCTCCCAAAATGCTGCAGGTCCTGTGGAAGTTGCCCCATCCATTAACATTAGCCCAGCGTTTTGGCAAAGTGCTAGCGTATCACAGCGCTGCAAAAAGCACTCCTGTGGGTTCCAGCCCTTAAAGAAACACCAGGCCTTTTCAGTTCTGCTGAGTCGTTTTTTAGTCTGGAGGTTCACTTTAACCTACCAACAGTAGATACCTCACTATCTAGGCTCATAAAGCGTGTAACTTTACCGATAGAGAATTCTGTAATGTTTGCAGATATCCTGGACAGAAAGATTGATAATGACTTAAAGAAGATTTATTCGAATGCAGAGACAGCCTGTAAACCAGCTATTGCTCTGACTTCTGTGGCAAAGGCTATGAAGACCTTGCGGCCTTTGAAGATTTAAAGATCACCGCTGATTTCTTGGGGGAGGCTTCTCTGGATTTACTTAAATCATCTTCCCGCATTATGCTAAATGCAGTCACTGTAAAAAGGGTATTGTGGATGAAACCATGGAAGGCAGATCAGAACTCAAAAACACTATTGGATCAAAATTCCATTTGGTGGAAAACCGCTGTTCGGGAATGAAATGGACAAAACTATTTCAAGGGTTACGGGGGGGGGGGGGAGTCAGGGTTAAACCCTCAGGACAGACCCTGGAATAAGCCTTTGGCTGGTACCAAGAAGCAACCCTTGAATAGATTCAAGGAGTTACAAATCAGGAAAGCAGTATAAGAAAAATTGGAGAAGCTCACAGGCATCTCTAGCCAGAAATCTAAAGACAACTACTCAGAATCCAGGTCCCTCTAAACAGTCTTTTTGAAGGTGCTTCCACCCAGTCATTTCCAGTGGGGTCCAGACTGCGGGCCTTCGGGGAGTGTTGGGTGGAACACATTCATGTTTACTGGGTAATCTCGACCATTTCAAGGACACAAATGGAGATTCAAGACAATTCCTTCGGACAGATTCATTCCCACTGCCAAGAGGGGTTTAGAAAAGAGTGGCCTTAAAGCAGGGGTCCCCAACCTTTTTTGGCCCAGGGACCGCTTTCCTGTCCAAACACTTGTCCGAGGACCAGGGACCCGGAGGGGAGGGGGGGGGGAATAGGGGTTGGTCGGGGGGCTTCTTGTTAGCAAATTGAATTGGGCAGGGAACAGGGCTAAGGTGCGGGCATATAGAAAACCACTGGGCCTCATAAACAATCTCACACAGGCACAGATGTTCAACCAGTATTAGGTAGCCCCCTCCCCAGTTTAGATAGCTAGATCTGCCCCCAGTGTTATGTAGTCCCCTCCCAAGTATTGATAGTTAAATTTACCCCCAGTGTTCTGTAGACCCCTCTCCCCAGTTGGCTAGATGTATCCCCAGTGTTCTGTATCCTCCCTCCCAGGTTAGGTAGCTAGATGTGCCCACAGTGATCTGTAGCCCCCCAACTCAGGTTAGGCAGCTAGATGTGCTGCCAGCGTTCTGTAGCCCCCCTCCCAGGTTAGGTAGCTAGATGTGCCCCCAGTGATCTGTAGCCCCCCTCCCAGGTTAGGCAGCTAGATGTGTCCCCAGCGTTCGCTAGCCCCCATCCCAGGTTCGGCTGCTAGATGTGCCCCCAGTGTTATGTAGCCCCCCCCCCCCCCCAGGTTTGGGTAGCTAGATGTGCCCCCAGTGTTATGTAGCCCCCCTCCCAGGTTAGGCAGCTAGATGTGCCCACAGTGTTATGTAGCCCCCCTCCCAGGGCAGCTAGATGTGCCCCCAGCTTTCTGTATCCCCCATCCCAGGTTAGTCAGCGAGATGTGCCCCCAGTGTTATGTAGCTCCCTCCCAGGTTAGGCAGCTAGATGTACCCTCAGCGTTCTGTAGTGTAGCCCCCTCTCAGGTTAGGTAGCTAGATGTGCCCCCTCCCCCCCGTTCTGTAGCTCCCTCCCAAGTTAGGCAGCTAGATGTGCCCCCAGTGTTCTGGAGCCCCCCCCCCCCCCCAGGTTAGGTAGCTGTATGTGCCCACCCAGTCAGCCTTACCACCGCTGGTCTGGCATCTTCTATATCAGGGGTGCACACACTTTTTCAGCTCGCGAGCTACTTTTAAATTCAATGAGGCCAGGAGATCTACCGATGTTTCAAAGGCAACCGTTCCCCCCCGGAACCCCCCTGCAAAGGTAGTCAGGTATAGGTGCCTTCAGTATAGGTTAGCTAGGTATATGTGCCTTCAGTATGGGTTAGCTGGGTGCCTTCAGTATGGGTTAGCTTCCCTGGAACCCCCCTGCAAAGGTAGTTAGGTATAGGTGCCTTCAGTATAGGTTAGCTAGGTATATGTGCCTTCAGTATAGGTTAGCTGGGTGCCTTCAGTATGGGTTAGCTGGGTGCCTTCAGTATGGGTTAGCTGGGTGCCTTCAGTATGGGTTAGCTTTAGTGTAGGTTAGCTGGGTGCCCTTAGTGTAGGTTAGCTGGGTGCCCTTAGTGTAGGTTAGCTGGGTGCCCTTAGTGTAGGTTAGCTGGGTGCCCTTACTGTAGGTTAGCTGAGTATAGGAGCCCGGGTGCACGCAACTTACCTCCCTCCAGCTCCAGCGATGGCGTCCTGGCTTCACCCCCTCAGCCGCGGCTGCCTGGAGGGCAGATATGCAGTTCGGCGGCTGAGGTAGGCTCCGGCGGGCAGCGTGAGTGGAGGCGGAAGTGTTGTCTCCAGCGCCGCCCCCCAGCCATGACACTGCGTCACCGTCCCTGGGCTCTCAGCCACGCCTCGCGCCTCTCTTCTCCTCGCGGCCAGCAGCAGAATCTGACAGGACGCGGCCGAATGGCCGCGTTCTTAAGCTGCTGGCTGCTAAATTCAATGGGACGCGGCCACGATCTACCAAACAGGCGGTCGCGATCTACCGGTAGATCGCGATCGACCTATTGGGCAGCCCTGTTCTATATCCTTTCAGTTGAGCAGCATGCAGCAGAGAGTTTTTCAGCATCGAGCTGTTCAAGGGAATCTCAACTGATGTTGTAACAAGAACAGCGCCACCTACTGACACTCTGATGCATGCTGCTCTGCTGGAAGGAAGAAGAAAAGAAAAAAAGAGAACAGGCTAGGTCCGCGGCCCAGCACAGAACAACCCACAGACCAGCAATGGGCCTCGGACCAGGGGTTAGGGACCCCTGCCTTAAAGCGGAATATAACCCTGCATTTCAACTTTGCTTTAAAACATTATTTACAGCATATTATATGCAAAAAGCATTTTTTTTTACTAGACCAGCATTGGAAGGGTTAAACACAGAGGTTTAAAGTTCCGTGGAGAGATATGTAGAAGTTCAGATTGTTACATTCTATTTAGTTATATGTATCTATTGAGAAATGTTACACACTCTTTGGCTGTCCTCCAACTTCTTCTCAGTCAGAGATGAGTCACATTCAACACTTAGATACATTTATGTAAACAAAATGTATCTATGTCAGCTTCCGATGCGTCTGCAGAAATCTCCAGGAACTTTAAAGTACTGTGTAACCCTTCCAATACTGGTCTAGTAAAAAAAAAATGCTGGTTGCATATAATAAACTGTAAATAATGTTTTAGAGCAAAGTTGAAATGCAGGGTTATATTCCGCTTTAAAGGACTATGTGAAGACTCTAGTAGATATGAAAGCAGTAATACCGCTACCGGAACAAGAAAGATTTCAGGGCATATACTCTCCACTCTTTCTAGTACGCAAGAAGACAGGTGCCTTCAGACCAGTCATAGACCTAAAGTATCTGAACAGATCAATTTCACTCCAGAAATTCAAGATGGAATCACTCCAATAGATAATATTAACAATAGCATCAAATGATTGGATGGTATCAATCAATCTTCAGGATGCATATCTACATGTTCCGGTACATCACAACTTTTTGATATATTTGAGATTTGCTTTACTAGACCTATATCTCCAGTTTACTTTGCTTCCCTTCGGACTATGCACGTCGCCAAGAACTTTCACAAAGGTATTAGTGGCAGCTATCGCAGTACTAAGAATCCAAGGTGTAAGGATTCACCACTAGACAATATTCTAATACTGGCAGACTCAGAAGAAAAGCTGTTACATCACAGAGATCAAGCCATTCAGTTCCTGACAGACCTAGGCTGGATATTGAACCAGCATAAGAGTCAGCTTTGTCCAACAAGGAAGCTGGTGTACCTAGGTGCACTCTTCAATACGAGAGAAAATACCGTTTCACTGCCATCGGAGAAGCTAGAGAAAATCAGGACCTTATTTTCAGCAATGACTCGACGATCATGGATAGATGCGAGGAAGTGTCTACATCTGCTAGGAATTATGGCCTCAGCCATTCCAATGGTCAGATGGAGCAGGTGGCATGAGAACATTACAGTGGGAATTCCACAAGCAATGGAACCAGTATTCGATGGATCAGAAGATATAGTTAACGTTAGAGATAAGGCAATTATTTCGCCGTCACGGAATCTTTTAGAACATCGGATAACCTATTCATCTGTCCATCAGGACCAAGGAAAGGCAAAGAAGTGACTTCAAGAACCATTGCCACCTGGATCGTTAGACTGATCAATTTCATATTGGCCCACTTCGACAAAATGTGCGTCGTTTTTACATGTCAAACACGATTTGTGGTCTACAAAATATGGTGCCCCTGTGGGAGGTTCTATATAGGAGAGACGACGAGATCAATTAATGAACGGTTCAGGGAACATTATAATTCTTTGAAATCTGGAAAGGGTTCTCCAAGAATGATCCAACACATGCGAGAAAGCCATGGGAATGACCCCAACAAATTGAAATTCGCAGGAATCATTCATGTCCCACCCCCGTCTAGAGGCGGAGATAGGGAGAAGCATTTGAAAAGGGAGGAAGCAATGCTAATCCTACAGTCAGGAGCTATGGGACCCTTAGGTCTTAATGACCATACAGATTTATCTTGCTTCCTTGATGCTTGAATCTCCCTTCCCTCTTTGTGTGTGTCTGTTGTTTCTCCCTCCTCCTATCCCCTCGTTCCCTGGACCCCCCCTATAATTGACATGTTATTATGTGTTCCGTCTGTCTTGATGCTGTATGCTTTGTATGCAATTTATCATCTCTTGTACTGTCACGATTTTGGAGGATGGTGGGAGCATACATCAGCCACTCGCCTACCTTCCCTCTTTTATCTTCCATGTTTAGTCTATCCCAGTTGGTGACATTTCACCACGGGATATGGGCTATTTTACTTCCCTACATTTTTGCCCCCCCCCCCCCCCATCTTCCTTCTCTTCCAATTTCCTACAGCAGCACAATATTTAGCTATTATAGCACTTTGTGCTTTGTACTTAGGATATTTCATCTCGATGGAGCACGATTTGGCCACACTGACACCAAGGGTTCTATGACACCTTTTCTATTCAGGATTCCCTGATCTTTAGCATCCCCCTTCCCCCACTTTGCCCTCCCTTCTTTCCCCCTCCTTCCTACTTTCCCCCTTCTCACCCAAGGTGTGGGTCTGGCCGAGTCGGGCCCTATTCAAGTTTGGCCGCTGGGGGGGAGTGTTTCCACTAACCCTATGCGACCATCTTGACGCGTGGGTCGCATGCATAATTATGCAGTACGCATGTATCTAATTGGCATGCGTACGTTGTAAGCGCCACGCGGATTTACGTACGCATGTGACGTATGTTGTTGCAACGCGTCAATACGTACGCACACGTGACGCGGAAGTAGGGGCGGCGGTGCCACCGGAAGTGACGCTAGACGCTGGCTCTGAATAGTATTTAACCAGCAGCCATTGCCCAACAGTGTTGCAGCCTCCGTAGATGCGCTGTGTAGCGTGAAACGGCCGTCAGGCATCCTGTGCCCAGCACCCACCACCCTCCATGCCTCTTCTCACCAGGGTATGTGTTTATTTCATGCCAAAACTTTTTGCAAGATGTTGCACGTTTGCACTTTATCTTTGCTACAATAAATTGAACACTTGCAGCAGTGCCAGCTTTCCTGCTATCTTTGTCTGCTTGCCAAAGTAGAAAGTAGCCAGCACCATCAGTAGTAATATTATGCTCTTTTATTAAATCCATGCATAACAGCAGATTAATGCAACGTTTCGAGGTGTATACCTCTTTATCAAGCTTTGCTGCATGTCAAATACAAATCACGATAAAACAATCACATGTATATATAGTACAGCCCATCAGCGGGTGGCCAATTAATTCAAAACACTTTGCACCAATCAGTAAAGTCCACGCTGAAGCGGACCTGATGGAAGACTTCAGTGCTCATGTGCATATGTAGACACCTCCTCTGTGTTCCTCCTATCCGCACACACACCTCAGTGCCAGCAGCCACAGTCCCCTTCTCCCGTCCTATCCAGCAAACCCAGCACACCGGCCGCTGATGCAGACCTAATGGGATACTATGCCAGATGACACTCCGGTGACAGTGCGCAAGCGCAGCCGGCAGGCGTCTGGATGGGAGACGCGATGACGTCAGCGGCAACAGAGCCACTTTCAGTCATCAGATGGAAGGCAGGGCCGTGACGGCAGCCAATGGGGAAAACCCATATCAGTTTGTAACGGAGGAAGCGACCAACCGGTCGCATAGAACACGCATAAGTTGATATATGTAAACAAAAGTATCTATGGACACCAGAACTGAACCAATGCACGACCACCAGCAGCACCGCCATGCAATGCGAACCAAAACATGTGTCACACTGGCCCCAGGGGACGGAAGGAGAAAAGCACATGGAAGCACAGAGGCCAGAGCACAGAGCGGCCAGCCATGTTCCACTGACACTGTTCCCAGACATAAAATTATCTCAAATGTAAATGATGCATAATTAAGACAAAAATAATAAAAATATAATAAAAAATAATATAATATAGAGCAAACCACATGGGCATTTCAATGCATATAGGACATCAGTAGAGTCGCATGTATGCCACCCATTAATCCTAAATTTAGTACCACGGTAGGGATGACGGATTTCATCCCCTTTGATAACAGAACTACAGTGCACGCAATTGAGACAAGGATAAGTACCTCTCCTATTGGTTCTCTGAGGGACCTCCCTCACATTTTCTGCATGTACAAACTGATCACGAAGGGTTGGAGCACGTTTATAAAAGAGCAATGGTAGATTCCTAAAGTATTCGATCTCAGGAAAAGTATCAGCCAGAAGGTGCCAATGGCGTCTGATAATTCTTGAGATGGTGTCACTCTGGGAGGTCCCTCAGAGAACCAATAGGAGAGGTACTTATCCTTGTCTCAATTGCGTGCACTGTAGTTCTGTTATCAAAGGGGATGAAATCTGTCATCCCTACCGTGGTACTAAATTTAAGATTAATGGGTGGCATACATGCGACTCTACTTAAGTCGTATATGCATTGAAATGCCCATGTGGTTTGCTCTATATTGGACAGACCACACAGAAATTTAAAAAAGTGTTTATCGTTGCACAAATATGCAATTCAGGAACAGTTGGTTGATCAAGCAGTAGCATTTCATTTCGTGCAGGCTAAACACAGTGCAAGACAGTTGAGATTCATGGTTATTGAACAGGTAGCTCCACTTAGACGCGGTGGAGACCGCATCAAAAAATTACTTTGGCCTATTGGATTAAAAGATGGACACAATGGAGCCACGGGGTTTAAATTGAGAATTAGATCTTATTCCATTTATAGGATTCCCCGTCTCCATTGTGTCCAGACGTTTTACTGACATTTTTATTCATTATTATTTTTTATTAATATTTTTTGTAATTCATTTTTTTACTGTTTTATTCTTTATTTTTATTTTTTATTCCATTTTTATTTTCGTTAGCTTTTTAATTTTATGTGTTTTTTCTTTATTTTTTCATTTATTTTTATTATTAATTTTTTCCTAATTATGCATCATTTACATTTGAGATAATTTTATGTCTGGGAACAGTGTCAGTGGAACATGGCTGGCCGCTCTGTGCTCTGGCCCCTGTGCCTCCATGTGCTTTTCTCCTTCCGTTCCCTGGGGCCAGTGTGACACGTGTTTGGTTCGCATTGCTTGGTGGTGCTGCTGGAGGTCGTGCATTGGTTCAGTTCTGGTGTCCATAGATACTTTTGTTTACATATATCAACTTATGCGTGTTCTATGCGACCGGTTGGTCGCTTCCTCCGTTACAAACTGTTATGGGTTTTCCCCATTGGCTGCAGTCACGGCCCCGCCTTCCATCTAATGACTGACAGCGGCTCTGTTGCTGTTGACGTCATCGCGTCTCCCGTCCGGACGCCTGGCGGCTGCGCTTGCGCACTGTCGCCAGAGCGTCATCTGGCATAGTATCCCATCAGGTCCGCATCAGCGGTTGATGTGGTGGGTTTGCCGGATAGGACGGGAAAAGGGGGCTGTGGCTGCTAGCACTGGGTGGTGTGTGCGGATAGGAGGGACACAGAGGAGGCATCTACATCTGCAGGTGAGCACTGTAGTCTTCCATCAGGTCCGCTTCAGCGTGGACTTTACTGATTGGTGCAAAGTGTTTTAAATTAATTGGCCACCCGCAGATGGGCTGTACTATATATACATGTGATTGTTTTATCGTGATTTGTATTTGACATGCAGCAAAGCTTGATAAAGAGGTATACACCTCGAAACGTTGCATTAATCTGCTGTTATGCATGGATTTAATAAAAGAGCATAATATTACTACTGATGGTGCTGGCTACTTTCTACTTTGGCAAGATTGATCTGGAGTGCTGCTGGATCCTAGCCTAGGCACATCTCTCATTGGCAATTGGTGAGAATTGGGCAGCAGATCACAGTGTGTACAGCAGCCCAAAGACGACCGCTAAAGATCTAGCATCTTGGACCATTAGCGATGCCTGAGCATGACCCAACGGCATTGTTCTTGGCATCTCCCCAGCCGCCGTAACCTGCTCCCTCAGACACGCTTGTGGTCCCTCCGCTCCCAGGATAGCAATAGATGCTTCATCAGCCAATGGCAACAGTGCATTAACAACACTGTACAAAAGTATCATCAGCCTTTCCACAAGACACATCTTTTGCTATGCAGGTGGAAGAGGAGAAACGACTAGCGCATGTGACGTAGCAGCTTCTGGTGGGCGGGGGAGCAGCAGCAAGAACAATGCCATTGTGCTCCGCATGCTGGTTCTTCGTACGATCGTTAAGCAGCTGATGTAGGTCTGACCACAACAACCCCCCCACAATGATGGTCGTTACGGTCCGCCACTCCGAGTTCAGACTGGCGTGTGTATGGACCTTTATGGCTGGTTCAGGCGGATGTCTGAACCATCTGCCCAGCATTTCATCCAAATGCTTTTTTGCAAGCGTGCAGGAAAGGATTTGTCGACTGTCACTTTTCACCCCATAGTGGGACACAGAAGTGCGACGCTAATGGACCCAGGAACGATTGTGATAAAAAATTTTGTATTTGCATAAATGGCATTAGATGGTGTGCAAGTGTGCATGCAAACAGGCCCTTAGTTGTACCACACACGAGAGATGCTTTAAGTAAACACTGTACAGTATTTATTTCTGTATCTGTAGATTTAGAGTCTGGAGCAACAGGTGATTTGTATAACGACAGGCATAAAAGAGATGAGTTAAAGCGGACCCAAACCAAACATTTTTTTAATTAAAAATATTTAGTTGCACCAGTCTAACACGTACAAAGATAAATAAACGCTCCAACCCTCTAAGCAATTCAGTGCATGCTTTTCACCCTTCTCTTTTCATAGCTAGGGTTATACTGGGGGCAGCCATTAGCAATTCCTCCATTGCTGGACACCATCTACTCCACCAGTTTGCCGGAAAAATGCCGGCAATTTGAAAGGAAGGGAGGGAGGGGTTCCTCCAATAAATGTAAAATATTGTATATTTGTCATCATGCAGCTGAAAAAAGGCTGCTATTTATTATTATAATTTAGAAAATAGATTTTATTTCTGAAATCTTGTATTTTTAATTTGGGTCCACTTTAAGTGTGATATGCCCCCCCCCCTCCCCAAAAAAGGAATAGACATGGATTCTGTGCTCTAATGTATTTCTGCTACATGATGTAGTCTGGATAATTCAGTACATTTTGTTTACGCTGCAGTATATTCATCCATATCAGTGTTTTTGTTGCTTTTTAGCTTCAGCTGTGGGAGGAGACTCCGGATCAATGGAGCTAGAGGGGAAGATGGAGGAGGAGTATGTGGAGCAGCCAGGTAAGGACCATTCCATGCCTCTGTACTGTGGAAGCAATAATGGTCAAATAGTGACTTTCTTCAAATCATTATCTACCTAGAGGCTGCCAGTTAATGGCCATATAGATCAATGTACTGAGGATCTATTATTCATGTACATCTTCATGTGTACCTTGTGCTTCTCCTACTGAAACTAATGTCTTCTCTCCCACAGAGATCCCATTAAGGATGCCGCTGGCGCTGACCATAGCTGCTGCTCTCACCATACTATCAGCGTTAGTAGGATGCAGCTGCTACCTAATCAATAAATTCTAGTAAGTATCACTACCATTATCTATACAATCCATACAAGTGATGAACACTAAACTGACACATGCAGGAGTAAATAATATGCCTTCATACCAAGATCTGCCCATATCATTTGCCCCGCGAACCGCAATGTGCCATGTATGCCAAGTACTAATAATGTTACATTACTATAATATAATTACATTACTACTTGCTTGGCCACATGTGTTGCTAACTGTGAACCATTTCTTCTATTTACAGCCATTACCAGGAATCCCGGCTTGATGGAATCATAAAAATGCTGGAAGGAGAAGACCTGGAATCGGTAGTGGTGGACACACCACCAGCCGCCAGGCATATGCCAGAGCCAGACCCAGAAGAACTGCAGTCGGTAGTGTTCGATGAGCCGCCGTCACGACCATTTTGGCAACGCCTTTTCAATATTGACTCTAAAGAAGTGGTGTCTGACATGGCGGAAAAGCTGCGGACACCAAGACCAGGTAAGCAAAATGGATTTTTCCTTTGATGCAGGATTTTCTTTCTAATGTTGTAAAGATAGAACCTATACCTTGAATTTGACGAGTGTCAATCAAATTATGTCTCTAGTTTTACATTTAATTGATAAAGATTCGTCTCGCCCTCTTATTTTTTACTGAATCCCTCTGTTGCACATTTAGGACACCCCTCGCAGCGAGGGGTCAATAGACTTCGGAGGCGGGATGGGATTAGGCAATATAGCGTTTTCCAGAAAGCATCCACTGAAAGAAGGGATGCAGAAAGGTAAAAAGAAATTGGAGCAGGCGAAAGAGAAGGCAGCACAGCTGAAGAAGACGATGGATATGAAGAAGGTGACTTTGCAGCAAATGGCTAAGCAGAAAGCCCCCAAAGTCAAAGCTTTGAAGAAACAGCTTAAAGCCAAAAAAGAGAATTTGGCAAAAAGTTAATCAGGCAGCCAGGCAGAAATTCCAGCAGCAGAATAAGAGCATCCTACAAAACATGACTGCAAAGCCACAGAAAAGCAAGCTATCCGGGTTCTTTAGCAGGAACAAGTCTGCCTCGTCTGCTCCAGCAAGAGGATTCTTTGGAAAGAGAAGAGGAAAGTTCTGGTAAGAGCCAGCAACAACAAGAGATCCCCCCCCCTCAGCACACCATCTCCTGTCCTCACCAACATATATATGTCCACTGTCCCTGAGAAACTTTAAAGAAAAACCCTCAAATAAATTCCACTTCTGTCATTCTTCCATATTTATAACCTTATTTTTCTTTTATTATTTTAAACTTTACTTATCCCTTATATTGCTTCTGTCCTTCATATTGAGGACTGGACAAGTGTTTTGCCTCATTTCACTAAAAACATGCTATGCTGCAGCAAAAGTGTAATTGGAAGCATTGTCTGAAGTATTGGCCTAGCTTATAAGAGTCTTCCGCTACTGTATATGGGAAATAAGCAGGGTTTGTAGTTAGGTGCTGTTGTCATGCCTAACAATCTGATGTACACACACTAAAGTGGTAAAATAGGCTGCATAGAGGGACAGCCGGAAACAAGAATCCCCGCTTGATTGAATCATAAAAATGCTGGAAGGAGACGACCTGGAAGCAGAAGTGGTGGATACACTATCAGCCGGCAAGCGTATGCTAGAGCCAAACCCAAAAGAACTGCAGTCGGTAGTGGTCGATGAATGCCTTTTCAATATTGACCCTAAAGAAGTGGTGTCTGACATGGCGAAAAAGTTGCGGACACCAAGACCAGGTAAGCTGAATGGATTTTTCCTTTGATGCAGGATTTTCTTTTTAATGTTGCACAGTTAGAAACTATACCTTGAATTTGATGAGAGTCAATCAAATGATATCTCTAGTTTTACATTTAATTAAGATTGGTCTCACCATCTTATTTTTTACTAAACCCCTCTGTTGCACAGTCAGGACACCCCTCGCAGCGAGGTGTCAATAAAGAGACTTCGGAGTCGGGATGGGATTAGGCAATATAGCGTTTTCCAGAAAACTAAATATTTGCATGTCAGAGCGCACCACCAGGTTTTTGGGTTTTCTAGGCCAGTGATCTGCAGACTTAGCTCTCCAGCTGTTAAGGAACTACAAGTCCCACAATGCATTCACCTTTATGAATCATGACTGTGGCTGTCAAGACTCCTGCAATGCATTGTGGAACTTGTTCCTTAACAGCTGCAGAGCCAAGTTTGCAGATCACTGCTCTAGGCCCTCTTAGGAGAGCTATAGTACCATCATCTTCTCTGGTTACAAAAGTAAGAGAACATTACATTATGATTACTGCCATTCATTTAGTGTGTTTTCACAGGTGTACCTAATGACGTTTCATTTTCTCTTCCTAGGAAAAACAAGGGACACAGAAAGTGAAAGTGAAGACGACGAGGAGGACATGAGTGATCCTGGAGAAGGGACAAGTGGTGGAGGAACCCACCACACAGAGCATACCCTGAAAGAACGGATGCAGAGGCAAAAATAAATTTCATAAGATCAAGTCAAGGAAATTGGAGCAGACGAAAGAGAAGGCAGCACAGTTGAAGAAGGCGATGGATTGCAGCAAATGGCTAAGCAGAAAGCCCCCAAAGTCAAGGTTTTGGGGAAACAGAGATAAAGCCAAAAAAAGAGAACCTGGCAAAAATTAAACAGGCAGCCAGGCAGAAACTCCAGCAGCAGAAAAAGAGCATTCTACAAAACATGACTGCAAAGCCACAGAAAAGCAAGCTATTCGGGTTCTTTAGCAGGAACAAGTCTGCCTCGTCTGCTCCAGCAAGAGGGTTCTTTGGAAAGAGAAGAGGAAAGCTCTGGTAAAAGCCGGCAACAACTAGAGATCCGCCCAGCAGACCAACTCATGTCCTCACCAACATATACAGTATATGTCCACTGTCCCCAATGAACACCAAATGCCAGAACTTTAAATAAAAACCCTCAAATAAATTCCACTTCTGTCATTCTTCTATATTTATTACCTTATTTTTCTTTTATTATTTGTAACTTTACTTATCCCTTATATTGCTTCCGTCCCTCATATTGAGGACTGGGAAAGTGTTTTGCCTCAGTTCCCTAAAACATGCTATGCTGCAGCAAAAGTGTAATTGGCACCATTTTCTGAAATATTGGCCTATCTTACAAAAGTCTTCCTCTACTGTATATGGGCTATAAGCAGGGTTTGTAGTTAGGTGCTGTTCTCATGCAAGTCATATCTCACAATCTGATGTACACACACTAAAGCGGTAAAATAGGCTGCATAGAGGGACAATTAGTGGAGAAACTTCCTCTATGCTGTCTGTAGAGCACTCTGGAAAATGTATTGGGACTATATACTGGTAAATGTATAATAGTATTTCTACTACTGTAGTTGTCAAATAGTAGAAGTATTATTATTTAGTATTTATGTAGCGCTGGCATCTTCCGCAGTGCTATACAGAGTATGTTATCTTGTTATCACTTAGTTGTCCCTCAGAGGGGCTCACAATCTACCCTACCATAGTCCTATGTCTACATATGTATTGTGTAGTGTGTAGTGTATGTATTGTGGTCTATGACTAATTTAGGGGGAAGCCTATTAACTTATCTGTATGTTTTGGGATGTGGGAGGAAACTCATGCAGACACGGGAAGAGCATACAAACTCTAATATAATTATTTAGCTTTACAAATGTACCAGATGGGTCTGACTGGGGGACCCTCTGGGCTTCTATAGGGCTGTGTTAATTTTTCCCCCCGTTTGGAGCAGAGAAAAATGGGTGCTGCCATAGGATGAATTGGTAAAAGCTGGGATGAAAAATATTTGCGGCACCCAATAAACAGCAGGCATCCAGTTGTTCACTGGGTTTTACTATTGCCGCCTTGCAGCAAGGGGTTAGTTTAGAGAGTTAAGGGCTAAGTAGTAGGGGCTGGTGGTTAAGGTTAGGCTGTGGAGTGGTTCAGGTTTAGGTGCCGGTGAGGAGAGGGGTTGGTTAAAGGGAAAAAAAATTCATTTTAATAAATCTTTATTGGGTATTGAATTATACAAATGAAAACTACAAAACAATCATAACCAGACATGGTATCATTAACAAGGCTAACTAGGGCTGACACTATCGAAACCAGCGGACCAAGGCCGAATCGAGAGCTATGTAAGTAATAGATATAGCTGTGTAAGCAATTCTCCTGTGGTAAGATCTAGTCATAAGACCAAGTGTGAGCATATTTCTGAAGTGGAGAGACAGCATTACTTACTAATTCTTCATACTATAGTGAAATGCCACCTGTAAATAGCCTCTGTAGTTGAGCATCGTTAAACCTGTGCTAGGGAGTCAAGGAGGGACAATATGATTAGTTTTAACTAAATTGTGGATTCTATAAGTATACTGCTTTGGAGTGTAGTGAGGGACTTGAGACTTTGGTCTACGAAGAGATCATTTAGAAAATGTATGTTGGCAAGATGCCATTTTGAAAGGTCACAGGTTAGGAGTGAACTGTTGGAAGACAGAAATCTGTATTAACCACTTCAACTTTCAGTGTATTTTCACGTTATGCATCCGAGCAATTTTCACATTTCAGCGCTCCTCCCATTTATTCGCCAATAATTTTATCACTACTCATCACATTTAAATGATCTAGATCTTGGTTTTTTTTTGCTACTAATTAGGCTTTCAGAGGGGTGTTATTTGTTTTTAGTAATTACTTTATTTTCTATGCATTTTAAGGGAAAAAAATAAATAAAAAAAATACACAATTTCTCCATTCCCATTTGCTATGGTTTTTTTTTTTTTTTTTTTTTTTTTTTAAAAACATTTTCTACCATACAGAAAACCCACATTTTATTTGCCCATTTGTCCTGATAATCCCAACATTTAAATTATGTCCCTAGTGCAATATATGGGGATAATATATTATTTGGAAGCAAAGGTGTATTTTTTTTCAGTGTTGTGTTTCTTGTTTTCACATTGTAAATAATAATAATTATAAGCCATTCTTTGCAAAATAACAGTAATATACATTCATGGTATACATATTAAAAAAAGCTGAGTTCTTAAGATAACATTTTATGTATTCTGTTTTAAATTCTGTCACTTTGTTTTATTTTTACATGTTTTATTATTTTGGTACTGAATATATGAGAATAAAAAAATTATTGCTTTTGGTTCAGTTTGCTACTAAAAGTAATTTACAAGACACAAGCCTCAACCCAAAAAAAATCCTAAAATCTATCCTACAAACATACAAAGGAATTGATGGTATTAAGCACTGTACAATATCAATAGCTTTATTTTAGAAAAATTGGGAATAACAGGTAAGGATAAGGTAATTCTCAGTAAATAGTACAAAAAACACAATAAAATCAATGCAAATAAGCCTCAGCCTATAAACACTGCTGACAAAATTGCCATTACCAACGAAGCATCCATGTGGCTTTGGACGGGCCAATTTTTTCCACAAAGTATTTTTGTGCCATAACACAGGTCGCTGTATCGCACCCAACCACTAGGAGTGTGATATGAACAAGGAGAACCCCCCCCCCCCCCCCCCCCATATATATTAGCTCCACTCCAGAGTATCAAGTATCAAAAAAGCTTATTATAAATCAATAACATTGATTGAACACACATATAAAAACAATTATGAATTCAGTCATTCATAATTGCATAAATGCATAAAAAAGGTCGGCCATATATCTTAAATGATGTGGGTGGTGGTTATCGCGGGGCAATGGAAGTGAATACAAAGTATACATCACCCAGGTAAGTAGACCAGGAGAACCCGAAGGAGAGTGTGAGGCGTCTCAAAGTACCAGGGTGGACAAGTCCACCAGTCCTGCAGGTGTCACCCCTCTTTCTCAAGACAAGACCCTGTAATGAGTAAAACACCAGACTGGCGTTATATGGAGGAGCAGAGGTCACCTGACCAGAGGAAGTGACGCGGCCGGGTATTTCCGGTTGGTAGATGATAGTAGATATGTCCTTCTCTATATTAGCAAGGAGTACACGGATTTCACAATATCCTCATATCTACTATACAAGCAAAAATTGAATGCGTGTCTGCAATAAACAAGGGTTTCAAGAAGGATATGACCAAGCTGGATAAAGACATTGATGATTACAGAACATTTACCCAACAGAAGAAAAGGGATAAATACAAATTGGTCTGTTTGGACTACAAGGAGAGAAGGGTCTATCCATGGTACATGTTACATATAAATTATATCACGCTACAACTTTACATGAGTCCATGCCACTGCTAATAAAAACAAATGTCCATGCAGACTCTAATCCTGAAACCAATTCCAAGCATTCATGTGGACTTCCAACGATGCGTGGGTTCTTGTTTACATACACCACCACCACACCCTTGTGAGTGGGCACTCACCCTTATCCTCAGACCCCTATCAGATGGGTCTAATGCGCCTTGGGATACTCTCAGGTGATCCCCAACCTCAACGATCCACTGCTTGTATAGTACACAGGATATCCAAAAGTATTCACCTCAAGAAAAAAGCACAAGGCCTTCCATAGCTTAAAACCATTTCAAAATTTAATAAAAAATTAAAAATGCACACTCACATGTTGTCAAATGAATTCGCACATAGAGTTTTATCCATGGGCTCTCCCCCATATGTTGGCCGTCAGGCTAGGCATGAGCTGGAATCAGACGTTCCAAGGTAGTCCCTCCTCACGCTGCTCACCGACCACGCTGTACCACTTCCTCATTCAGGGTCCCCGCCCGACTAGTTTCGTCTATTATGACTCATCAGGAGCTTGCCCAATGAGTGAAGTGGGGCCTCTAAAGTACACTCCTAACTCCTCCCACCCCTACGTCAACCACCCACACCTCCCTCCAGCACGGCGCATCCGCTGGTAGAAGCCTGCGTAGAGACGCCAGACATACGGCGCGTGCGCGCCAGTCATAATATCCTTCCCGCCCCATCAGCGTGGCGATCAGGATACTCCTCCGGACGCTATCAGCGCGCGCATGCGCCAACATACAAATTTTCCCGTGTTGTGTCGATGCCAGGTATTCGCGCTATATGCCCGCCCACCGTGACGTCCAACACCTGGGAGCCACCCCAAAACATTTCAACAAAACTTTACTCAAACATGGTTTGATCAATGGGGATAACCACACAAGTATTACTTATTTAGCACGTATGTTATTGTATTAGGTCATAAATACATTATTACATTATTACAGCAATAAAACCTCGTATAATTCTTACTGCACACTACGACTCCTAAGCGACCCAGGATACCCCCCAAAATTAACTTATCGTTATTCCAACCAATTTTTACTGAATTTTTATATAATCCTCAACCACTTCATTGTATTCAACTGTGCTCACGTTTTATCTTAGTGCAATCAATTATTAAAGACCCCCCCCCCCCCAAAACAACAAAAACGTTCCCCACTCGACCTAGGTAGCTCATAAAGTCGTATTGCTCACATATACCATTTCAATAATTTTTATTTTTACACCAACATAGATATTAATCATTACTAAGAAAGCATACAAGATCAATATCTGCATTCATCCCCCCTGGTCTCAGTGAACCCATATGGTGTATCCACCAGGTTTCTCTCTTGGACACCTCCCTTACTATGTTTCCCCCCCGCCAATGTTTCTTTACCTTCTCAACCCCACAAAAAGACAGAAGAGCTGGATTAGACTGATGAGCCTCTTTGAAGTGGGCAGAGACTGTATGCCCCGCCATGCCCCTTTTCACATTACGTAAATGTTCCCCTATACGTTCTTTCAGGGGCCTAGTAGTTCTGCCCACATATTGGATGCCACATGGGCACCAAAGCACATACACAACGTTCTTATCATTACATGTTATAAATTGTCTGATTTTCGTAGTTCTTCCTGTTACCTGACTAACCACCTGAGGAGTTCTTGTTGTTATAGCCTCCCGACACCCCTTACAATTTCTACACGGAAAGAACCCTGGTTGCTGCCAACCCTGCAGTGCCGGGCCTCTATTAGGTCCCCCCACACAGCTAGGTGCCAGTATATTTTTCAAATTTGCACCTTTTCTATATATAAAATTTGGTCGATTAGGCAGTATGGTTTTCAATTCCCTATCAGCAAGCAGTATATGCCAATACTTACCTATAATATTCTGTAAAGATTTATACTGACTATTATAATTAGAAATAAACGATAATTCACCCCCCCTCTTATCTACCTCCCTTCCCCTTTGTGACTGAATCAGTGACCCTCTATCCATTTGTTTAACTTTATTCAGTTCCTCACCTAAAAAACTCTCACTGTACCCCTTCTCTCTAAACCTGTCCACTAACGTGGATGATTGGAGTTCAAAATCCACCATATTAGTGCAGTTACGCCTTAATCGTGTAAATTGCCCCCTAGGCACATTTTTGATCCAATTGGGATGATGCCCACTTTGGACCGAGATGTACCCATTGCGATCCGTATTTTTAAAGTGATTTTTGGTGATCAGTGTGCCCTCTACCACCTGTATGGTGAGATCCAAAAAATTTACCTCGTGTTCACTAGCCTCAAATGCTAATTTTATATTACAATCATTGTTATTCAAAAATCGAAAAAAGTTTTTCAAAGATGCCTCCGTGCCCCCCCAAATAATAAAAAGGTCGTCTATATACCTTTTCCATTTAATCACACCCCGTGCCTCAGTGCAAGCCAAAATTTCTTCCTCCCATAAACCCATGAAAAGGTTCGCCATACTAGGAGCGAATCCTGCCCCCATGGCGCATCCTCTGTGCTGCCTATAGAATCCCCCCTCATACCAAAAATAATTTTTCTCTAGCGCGTACTTTAAGACCCTCATGAGGAACTCGATCTGTACTTCCGGTATCTCCCCACTTTTCTGCATGAAATGCTGTACCGCCTTAATTCCCTTGTCCTGTGGAATGTTGGTGTATAGTGAGGACACGTCGGCCGTCACCAGCAATGTCTGCGCGCCAACCGACATGCCCTCCAACACCTGTATGGTATGTTTCGTGTCCCTTACTATGCACGGAAGTTTTTCCACCAAAGGCTGTAGAAACTTATCCAAATACTGTCCCAATCTATGGGTAACCGACTCAATTCCGCTTATGATTGGCCTGCCAGGTGGCCTCTCCATGTCCTTGTGAATTTTGGGGATCTGGTAGATGACCGGGATGCGGGGGGCCGAAGGGACCAGGAATCTGAACTCCGCGTCCCCCAGCATTCCCGCATCTAGACCATCCCTAAGCAGAGCCCTCAACTCACCAAGGTATGCGCGTGTGGGATCCCCAGTCAACCTTACATAGGTACCCACATCACTCACCAACCGGTCCAATTCTACCCTGTATTGTTCCTTGGTCATAACTACTACTCCACCACCCTTATCGACGGGTCTCACCACAAGCTGTTTCTGTTCCAACATGCTCCTGGCTACTCCCTTAGCCCCAGGGTGTCTTATTTCAGGTAACGTATTAATTTCATTCATGACCAAATTTTTAAAGACTCCTATTGCGTGAAAGCCTGTTTCCTGTGGGTTGAAAGTTGAATTATTTTTCAATTCAGTGTGTACATACCGTGAATTTTTTGGCACATAACCCAGGGCGTTTGCCCTCCCATTGGGTCCCTCCTTTTTCAGAAAATACTTTTTTAAATTCAGTTTACGACTGAACCTTTCCACATCAATAAAGGTCTGAAATTTATTAAGGCCTTTCCTCGGGGCATACTTTAATCCCTCATTTAATGTTCTCATTTCTTCCTTATTAAGGGATACCCCACTAATGTTAAAAATACCCTTACCTTCTATTCTTTCCTCTTTTTGGCGTTGCTTCCTTCCTCCCCTCTTACCCCTTCTGCGCCCCTTTTTCCTGGGGTGTATGTGGTATACTGAGGATTCTCCAACCAATCGCTCTGTTGGTATATTTTTGGATCTCACCATACAGGTGGTAGAGGGCACACTGATCACCAAAAATCACTTTAAAAATACGGATCGCAATGGGTACATCTCGGTCCAAAGTGGGCATCATCCCAATTGGATCAAAAATGTGCCTAGGGGGCAATTTACACGATTAAGGCGTAACTGCACTAATATGGTGGATTTTGAACTCCAATCATCCACGTTAGTGGACAGGTTTAGAGAGAAGGGGTACAGTGAGAGTTTTTTAGGTGAGGAACTGAATAAAGTTAAACAAATGGATAGAGGGTCACTGATTCAGTCACAAAGGGGAAGGGAGGTAGATAAGAGGGGGGGTGAATTATCGTTTATTTCTAATTATAATAGTCAGTATAAATCTTTACAGAATATTATAGGTAAGTATTGGCATATACTGCTTGCTGATAGGGAATTGAAAACCATACTGCCTAATCGACCAAATTTTATATATAGAAAAGGTGCAAATTTGAAAAATATACTGGCACCTAGCTGTGTGGGGGGACCTAATAGAGGCCCGGCACTGCAGGGTTGGCAGCAACCAGGGTTCTTTCCGTGTAGAAATTGTAAGGGGTGTCGGGAGGCTATAACAACAAGAACTCCTCAGGTGGTTAGTCAGGTAACAGGAAGAACTACGAAAATCAGACAATTTATAACATGTAATGATAAGAATGTTGTGTATGTGCTTTGGTGCCCATGTGGCATCCAATATGTGGGCAGAACTACTAGGCCCCTGAAAGAACGTATAGGGGAACATTTACGTAATGTGAAAAGGGGCATGGCGGGGCATACAGTCTCTGCCCACTTTAAAGAGGCTCATCAGTCTTAATCCAGCTCTTCTGTCTTTTTGTGGGGTTGAGAAGGTAAAGAAACATTGGCGGGGGGGAAACATAGTAAGGGAGGTGTCCAAGAGAGAAACCTGGTGGATACACCATATGGGTTCACTGAGACCAGGGGGGATGAATGCAGATATTGATCTTGTATGCTTTCTTAGTAATGATTAATATCTATGTTGGTGTAAAAATAAAAATTATTGAAATGGTATATGTGAGCAATACGACTTTATGAGCGACCTAGGTCGAGTGGGGAACTTTTTTTTTTTTTTTTTTTTGGGGGGGGGGGGGGGGGTCTGTAATAATTGATTGCACGAAGATAAACACGTGAGCACAGTTGAATACAATGAAGTGGTTGAGGATTATATAAAAATTCAGTAAAAATTGGTTGGAATAACGATAAGTTAATTTTGGGGGGTATCCTGGGTCGCTTAGGAGTCGTAGTGTGCAGTAAGAATTATACGAGGTTTTATTGCTGTAATAATGTAATAATGTATTTATGACCTAATACAATAACATGCGTGCTAAATAAGTAATACTTGTGTGGTTATCCCCATTGATCAAACCGTGTTTGAGTAAAGTTTTGTTGAAATGTTTTGGGGTGGCTCCCAGGTGTTGGACGTCACGGTGGGCGGGCATATAGCGCGAATACCTGGCATCGACACAACACGGGAAAATTTGTATGTTGGCGCATGCGCGCGCTGATAGCGTCCGGAGGAGTATCCTGATCGCCACGCTGATGGGGCGGGAAGGATATTATGACTGGCGCGCACGCGCCGTATGTCTGGCGTCTCTACGCAGGCTTCTACCAGCGGATGCGCCGTGCTGGAGGGAGGTGTGGGTGGTTGACGTAGGGGTGGGAGGAGTTAGGAGTGTACTTTAGAGGCCCCACTTCACTCATTGGGCAAGCTCCTGATGAGTCATAATAGACGAAACTAGTCGGGCGGGGACCCTGAATGAGGAAGTGGTACAGCGTGGTCGGTGAGCAGCGTGAGGAGGGACTACCTTGGAACGTCTGATTCCAGCTCATGCCTAGCCTGACGGCCAACATATGGGGGAGAGCCCATGGATAAAACTCTATGTGCGAATTCATTTGACAACATGTGAGTGTGCATTTTTAATTTTTTATTAAATTTTGAAATGGTTTTAAGCTATGGAAGGCCTTGTGCTTTTTTCTTGAGGTGAATACTTTTGGATATCCTGTGTACTATACAAGCAGTGGATCGTTGAGGTTGGGGATCACCTGAGAGTATCCCAAGGCGCATTAGACCCATCTGATAGGGGTCTGAGGATAAGGGTGAGTGCCCACTCACAAGGGTGTGGTGGTGGTGTATGTAAACAAGAACCCACGCATCGTTGGAAGTCCACATGAATGCTTGGAATTGGTTTCAGGATTAGAGTCTGCATGGACATTTGTTTTTATTAGCAGTGGCATGGACTCATGTAAAGTTGTAGCGCGATATAATTTATATGTAATATTTATGTGAACAATCTTTTGATATCGCGCACCACCAGAGGATTTCTATTATCATACCAGCGCAGTGTTTTGTATTTCGTATCCATGGTACATGGTACACCATATCAGGGAGGACACAATCACCCTTATTAGAGACCGCAGAGGCCCAGACGACCCAAGACCCAGACCGAAACCAAAACCCAAGGATCCAGAAAGTGATATACATACAGAGAACCCCAGTACAGACAGTGACTCGGGAGCTGGACCACCATGCCCTTTTCAAGGGACAGACGACTCAGGAGGAATCAGCGGAAGAGACAGCAAAATACAATGGAAACGAGAAAAGGGAGTAATCATGCACGATAATTAATCTGTCCCAGAGGCAACTCCAATCTGATGAAATTAACTTGTTATCTAAGGGACTTTTTTTTTTTTTGCCCTACTACAGGGCCTCAGGGGCTTTCAGCTTGAGGTTGGCACATTCATGTATGAGAGGTCCCTGAAAATGAAACAGTTTTTTGACAAACAATCAAGGCCACAAATCATCCAATCTGATGTCAGTCCATTTAAACTTAGGAGCAAGTTCATACCACCTGGGGATTACCAGAGTATAGAAAGCTTCACACAGATGGTCAAACATGACACCCATAGAATTTATCTAAAGCTGAAAGAGAAGCAATAAAGACCTTGCAGAATGATTACAGTATAATAATAAAGCCTGCAGATAACGAGGGAGCCACAGTTGTTATGGATTAATTTGAATATCATAATGGAATGCGGACAATGCTGAATGATACTACCACGTATAAACAGATATCACAAGATCCAACGAGCAGAATTCAAAATCAATTGTGTCCTCTTGAAGTTGGGACTACACAACGGGTGGATCGCAGAGAGTGAATTTGAATACATTCAGCATCCACAAAGACCAGTGATTTATGGCCTTCTTAAAATCCACAAGGGCACTAGCCCTCTGAAGTTCACAACCATAGTGTCGGACAACGAATCTGTGACTCAACCATTAGCACAATATATCAATTTTATACTTCATCCACTAGTTAGAAAGTTACCAGCATATTTGAAGGATACAAATGATTTTCTGCTGAAACTACAATCAGTGAACACGGATCGAGACAACATGATCTTGTGCACTATGGACATGGGATCACCGTATACCTCAATACCTAACATAACGGTGCTGGGATTGATGCAGTCAGATTCTTTATGGACACAGCAAAAGAAGGCAAGGTACCAACTGAATTTGTTTTGAGTGGCTTGGAACTCATATTGTGCACTAATTACTTTAGATTTGAAATGCAGTGGTATCAACAGCATAGGGGGACCACCATGGGCAGCTCGGCTGCTCCGTCCCTAGCTAACTTGTTCATGGATTGATTGAAGAAAAATTTGTCTACACCTCAGTTTTGTGCAAGGACCACGTACTGTGGTGCACAAGATTCATCTATGGCAAGGTTCTGAAACTGAACTCAGGGACTTCACATTGTATCTCAATCCTATGTATGAAGGAATAATCTTCAACCCTCAGATGTCAAGAACACAGATTCCATTCTTGGATGGTACAGAAAACCAACCAACAGGAACACGTTGCTGCTTTTCAGCAGCTCTCATCCAAGGCACTTGAGAGAAGGACTTCCGGTATCACAGTTCTTAAAGGGGCACGACAGCGAAAAACTGTACAATTTAAAACATGTGCAAACATATACAGATAAGAAGTACATTTTTTCCAGAGTAAAATGAGCCATAAATTACTTTTCTCCTATGTTGCTGTCACTTACAGTAGGTAGTAGAAATCTGACAGAAGTGACAGGTTTTGGACTAGTCCAGCTCTTTATAGGGGATTCTCAGGGATATATTTATTTTCAAAAGCACTGCCAAAAAACTGGTGTAGGGAGCAGGGAAGCTGGCCAGCATCATTGTTCAAATCCTTTTTCAGGAGTATCTTTATAAAGAATAAAAGCCTTGCTGAGAATAAAACGCAGTTGGTGAGCTTAAAATCGTTAAAGCGTAAGCAAGAGCTCCTGTCACTGCTTTCCTGTATAAATACAGAGGGGCTCCCTGTATTTATATATTTCTTATGGAGATTGGGGTTCTCCAGTGCTGCATGCATGCTTTGCATAAAATTTGCTTTGTGCTGCTCATCCCCTGACATATATTATTTTCCCCTGTGAGCGTGCATAACCACGCCCACCTCTAGCACAATAAAGCATATAAATGAGCGGAGCTCACACTTCATTTAGTAGCTTGTAGAAGGTGAGGTGTTAATTACATTTTTCCCATTTACCTGACGCTTGGGCTTTTGGCATGGTTTCCACTAGAACGCTGATAAAAACTAGCATTTTTGCCTGGTTAGAGTAGGACTCACCAGGTCGGGGACACTTCGGCGCAGTTGGTGAGCTTAACCGCTTTACAGCGTAACTAAGATCTGTGTGTGTGTGTGTGTGTGTGTGTGTGTGTGTGTGTGTGTGTGTGTGTGTGTGTGTGTGTGTGTGTGTGTGTGTGTGTGTGTGTGTGTGTGTGTGTGTGTGTGTGTGTGTGTGTGTGTGTGTGTGTGTGTGTGTGTGTGTGTGTATTTTTGTTTTTTGATTGTTTTTCAGCAATACGATTTCTCGAGTTTTGTGTTGGCAGTCCTTATTGGACAGGCCTACATGTTCCTTCTACAAACACCAGGTAAACATATGATGGCAGTAAACCTAATTTTTTTTTTTTTATTACATTACTTTACTTGAAAAGGAAAGCTTTCCTCTACAAACACGAGGTAAGGATATGGACAGCACACTTAATTTTCTTTTTTTTTTTTATTATATTACTTTACTTGAAAAAGAAATCGTTGTGTTATTATGGAAGTACTGTAAATGTACAATGCTCCATGCACGAGAGAGACACTTTGCGCCGCCATCCTGCGTTAGGGGGTCACAGAGTAGTTAAAAAAAAAGTCATTTGTAGGAGTAGGAATATTAGGAATATAATTTGTAGGAGTATATCAATATGATTGTTTATCTCATCAGTTTATTTTCACCTCGGGTTCACTTTAAGATCGCAACACAGTGTAGCGAAAATGTGACACTGTGCGGCACAGTTGCGGTGCAGCCACACAGTGAGGAATAAGGTCCAATGAAAATATGTGTCACTGCCACTATAAATGCATACACAGTGCTCTATAAATGCACTGCATGGTGCGCACCAAAAAAAGAGAACCTGCCGCACCCTAACACTAATGTGCCGATGTGAATATACCACAGACATACTATAGCACTGTGTCGCAACAGAATATAATGACCGCAGTATGAAAGGAGCCTTAGTAAATCGGGTCATGTGTAGGATGATATAGGCAGTTCTATACAGATAGTTATGTCCAGGTTTACATATAATACAGTTATGGCTGGTGGAGGCTCATGTTTGCAGAAGAGTAAAATGGATTATCACTTAGGCTCTGTACGTTCCATGCAATTCAGTACTTACATTTTTTCCTTTTATGTTTACAAAGGTGAGCGTTAAAGATGGACTGAGATCTCCATCTTTTGGAGTGAGATCTCCATCTTCCAGCGGTAAGTATAATTCTCTTATCTATAATCTAACAATAGTCATTTGTAGGAATGATAATAAAGGTACATTTCACTTAAAATGTCATTTCGCGTAATTTTCATAGTTATGATTATGTTCCTAATAGCAAAATCATAATACCAAAAATTACAGGGAGTTTTGCATAATTTTGAGTACTGTATATTCTGGCGTATAAGACTACTTTTCAAACCCTTGAAAATCTTCTGAAAAGTCGGGGGTCATCTTATACGCCGGGTATCATTGATGCCGGGTGAATAGGTGATACGCAATAATAATACGTGATACGCATACGCGATATGCTGATGTTTAATTACCGGGTGCTGGAGATTCGGCAATTGCCGCATATGCTGGAGGGAGCTCACCGATCACGCTGCAAGGTCTGAGACGCCCAGGGTATGGAAGAAAGAGATCATGCTGTGCCCATAAAACAGAGATCTGAGAAGTAGAGTAGGAAATAAAAAGGATACAAGGGCGGGCCAGATAGGTGAAAGAGGAGTGTTTTAAAGAGACTCCGTAACAAAAATTGCATCCTGTTTTTTATCATCCTACAAGTTCTAAAAGCTATTCTAAGGTGTTCTGGCTTACTGCAGCACTTTGTACTATCACAGTCTCTGTAATAAATCAATGTATCTTTCCCTTGTCAGACTTGTCAGCCTGTGTCTGGAAGGCTGCCAAGTTCTTCAGTGTTGTGGTTCTGCTTTGCACTCCCCCCTCAGGGGGGAAAGAAACACACAAATGATCTCTTGAGATTCAAAAGGAATGCTGTATACAGCCTGCTTGTGTATGGATGTATTTTCTATGTGTGGACATACTGTACATCAACCTACTTCCTGTTTTGGTGGCCATTTTGTTTGTTTATAAACAAACTTTTTAAAACTGTTTTTAACCACTTTTAATGCGCCGGGGAGCGGCGAAATTGTGACAGAGGGGAATAGGAGATGTCCCCTAACGCACTGGTATGTTTACTTTTGTGCGATTTTAACAATACAGATTCTCTTTAAGGTTCACAGCTCATATTATTCCATACCGCTCTGATAAACAGGGAGACAGGTAGAGCTGACCAATCCGCTTAGGAAGAGTTGACCAATTCAACCAGTCAATCACTGGGGGGTCGTCTTATACACCGAAATATATGGTAAATTTGTAATATCGTAGTTATTATTCTTGTAATGATAATTATTTTTTAATAGCTAATTCATAATTTAAAACAATTTTGCATAATTATGACAACTTTTTTGCATACTCACAATTGATTACAATATATTTTTGCATAATTGTAATAAATGTTGTGAAATTACACAAGAAACATGAAATTACAAGTTAATGCAGAATTATGATGCAACATTACAAATTAAAACTAAATAATTAATCAAAAGTATTGCAAATTACGATGCAAAATTTACACATATGCAAATTTCCGGCTCATCACCAGTAATTTTCAAGCTGGTGCAGTATATGTCCGGATGTTCTGCCATCCCACTCGCACCCCATTGACTTTGACAGTGAACATTTTCAAACTGCTGCCACAGTTTTGAACCCAGTCACCAAACTTGGACAAAATATTTTTATTGCAACCTGAATAAAAAGCTAGGGTGGGGTGCCCAAAAGTGGGCAGAGCAAAAAAAAAATGGCCAATCAAAATGTAGCTATTTTCTATACCAGAATCATTTTTATCCGCCAAGCACTGAGTCATACCCGGAATTGGGTTTGGCACAAACAGGATTAGGTAAAAGATAGGAGAGGACACTGTTAAATATTGAACGTTTTGAGATTTTAACTGAATGGTTTAGAATATTTGATGACTTGATTTCTGCATGTGGCGAGGGCCCTGCCATTTAGAGAATGAAGTTGACAGTATTGACAGATTAAGATATAAAAACTATGGATCAATTATATATGCGATATTGGTAAACCTGATTGAAAAGCAATCTTCCATTTGGAAGTATGAGGGGAACAGGGGTTGAATGGTGAAATGTCAATGCTCCATTTCAACATAAAGGTGGGTCTACACGCGGCGATGTGGCTTATCAATCGAGCCGCATTATCAATCGAGCCGCATTATCAATCGAGCCGCTAATGCGGCTCGATTGATAAGATCCGACAGGTCCGATCTCGCCTCCGCCGATTCCCTGCTCGTTCCACACGAGCGGACAATGGCAGGGAATCGAGCAGAAGATAAGCGGCGCCGGCGGGGACGAGCGGGTATCAAATCTGACGCACGCACGAGGGCGAGCGGAGACGCGGAAGAGGCGATCCGGCGGCTAATCGAGCTGTCGGATCGCTGCGTGTAGATTTAACTTAAGACTTTGTCCATAATGTCTGTAGACTATCCCCTCGTTTGGGAAGTAAATGCCAGTCATCTGCAGTGTAACCAGAGCTATGGTCAAGCAGCTGTCTCATTATCTCTTTGGCCAAAGCAGAACAAAGGACTATTTAGTTCTGTTCAGTCCTGGCTTGACCATGTGCTTTGGGATAGATGAATAGTTAAAACTATAGCAGCTAGGTTTAGTGGTCAACGAATAGAAGTTCAGTATTATTTAACCAAACCAATCAGAAGATAGCATATGGTTAAATCGTAGGGCCAACCCAGTTCATATAATAAGTGCTAAGGCGGGAAAGATTCTGGCATTCTTTCATTCACTCTTCAGCCTCACACACACATTCACACACACACACAGTAAAAAGACAACTACAGACAATAGCCTCCATATACATACAAACTACACAACAATTTAATTATGTTTTTATATTTTTGTAACTGATTTTGATGTAACGAAGACCTGTACCTTATTGATTTTAGAACATCTATGGAAGTCAATAATGATTAAAATCCACATTTTAATTTCTCCTGGTTTACAAAGACTTTGTTTTTAGCCAAATAAAAAAAAAAAAAAACACTATTTAACAGACACACAATATACAACAGTACTCTGTATATTGTACAGAGAATGACCCTTATTGCCACACTTTTCTGAACTCGGCCATGACAGGCTATAATGACCACCATGCCTAAGAATTGGGTAGCAGACCACAGTGTGTACAGCATCCCAACGACCGTTAAAGATCTAGCATGTCGGACCATTAGCGATGCCCGAGCATGACCTAACGGCATTGTTCTTGGCACCTCCCCAGCCGCTGGAAGCTGTTCTGTCAGACATGCTTATGGTCCCTCCGCTCCCAGCATAGCAATAGATGCGTCATCAGCCAAAGGCAACAGTACACTAACAACACTGTACAGGAGTATCATCAGCCTTTCCACAAGAAGCGTCTTTTGCTATCCAGGGGGAAGAGGAGAAACGACCTGCGCATGTGACATAGCAGCTTCTGGTGGGCGGGGAAGCAGCAGCGAGAACAATGCCATTGTGCTCTGCTCTGGCTTTGCTATTAATCCAACATGCCGGTTCGTCGTGTGATCGTTATGCAGCTGATGTAGACAAGCTGGTCTGACCACAACGGACACCCCCCCCACAATGATGGTCGTTACGGTCCGCCACTCCGAGTTCAGACTGGCGTGTGTATAGACCTTTATGGCTAGTTCAGACGTATGTCTGAACCATCTGTCCAGAAACTCATTCAAATGCTTTTTTCAGCGGCTATTCCCAGTGACTATCAATTTTCACCCCTCAGGGGGACACAGAAGTGCGGCGCTAATGGACCCCGGAGTAACCAGACCCTGCTGCTTCCAGATGGTGGAAAAAATAGTGATCAAAATGCTGTTTGCATAAATGGCGTTAAACGGTGTGCACGTGTGAATGTGAACTGGCCATTAGTTGTACCACACACGAGAGAGGTTTTAGAGAAAGGAGCAAAAGGTGATTTGTATAACGACAGGCATAAAAGAGATGATTAGAGTGTGATATGCCCCCCCCCCCCCCCCCCCCCCCCCCCAAAAGGAATAGATTTATGGATTCTGGGCTCTAATGTATTTCTGCTACATGATATTGTCTGGATAATTAAGTACATTCATCCATATCAATGTGTTTTTGTTTTTTTTTAGCTTCAGCTGTGGGAGGAGACTCCAGATCTCTGGAGCTAGCGGAGAAGATGGAGGAGGAGTATGTGAAGCAGCCAGGTAAGGACCATTCCATGCCTCTGAACTGTGGAAGGAATAAAGGTTATTCATTTATGGTGATTTATGGTAATCATTTAAGATGATTTGTACATTATGGAAGGCAGCTTTTTTCAAATCATTATCTACCTAGAGCAGGCATGTCCAAAGTCCGGCCCGCGGGCCATTCGCGGCCCGCCGGGCAGTTAGATGTGGCCCTTTGGACAGCCATCACTGTTTTAGGCAATGCGGCCCGTCCGCCGCTATTCTGGCCGCATCATGGGCCGCATTCTGGCCGCATCATTGGCCGCGTTCTGACCGCATCATTGTCCGCATTCTGGCCGCATCATTGTCCGCATTCTGGCCACATCATTGGCCGCGTTCTGGCCGCATCATTGGCCGCATTCTGGCCGCATCATGGGCCGCATCAGCGTGGTGTGGGGCGTGGCGGTGTGACGCGGCTGAGTGGAGGGGCGGGTGACGGCGGCGAGGGTATACACACCCCCTTCTCACAGAGCACAGCTGGAGGGGCGGGCACAGGGGCGGGCACAGGCGAGGGTTACAGACAGAGAAGTCACAGAGGCGTGTGACGTCATATGCCGGCGCCTGTGACACAGTGGACGGACTGCCAGCACTGAGAGCCTCAAGGTCAAAGGAAAGGAGAAAGGAGGGGGTCAGGAGTACTGCAGAGTGACGTGAGCTGAGACAGGAGCCAGAGAGACAGCCAGTTGAACAGAAGACTGTGAGACAGCAATTTAATGTGCTTGGATATCGGGAGCTGGACAGGGGTAGGCCTAGTTGTGAAAGCAAGTAATACTTAAACCTGCCAAGTTCAAACAACACTGCATCCTTCACCCTCCCCCTTCTGTCCAATTTAAAAAATGGCTACTACAAGTAAGAAAAGGAAAGTTGACAGTGAGGGCCGCCGTTTCCAGGAAAGGTGGAAAGTGGATTTTTTTTTCACAGAAATAAGGAATAACTGTGTTTGTCTGATATGTCAAGAGACTGTGGCCGTTTATAAAGAATTTAATATCAAAAGACACTACCAGACAAAGCATAGAAGCACATATGACAAACTAACAGGGCGTGACCGCAGCGATAAGTTAAAGCAACTTGAAGCAGTTTTAACGTCACAACAGCGATTTTTCACAAGAGCCCGTGAGTCAAATGAAAATGCCACAAGGGCAAGCTATGATGTGGCATTGTTAATTGCTAAAAATAGCAAGTCTTTTACTGAGGGTGATTTTATTAAAGAGTGCGTTATGAAAATGGTTGAAAATATCTGTCCTGAGAAAAAGCAAGAGTTTGCCAATATATGCCTGGCTCGTAACACTGTAGCACGCAGAATTGAAGACATATCATCAGATATTAAGAGACAGTTGATGTCCAAAGGAGAGGTTTTTGACTTCTTTTCAATAGCCTGTGATGAAAGCACAGACCTATCTGACACAGCTCAGTTGCTGATTTTTTTGAGAGGGGTGGACGATGAAATAAATGTGACTGAAGAGCTACTTGACCTCCAGAGCCTTAAGGACCAAACTAGAGGAAAAGATTTATTTGTTGCTGTTAGTTCTGCAATAGATGACATGAAACTGCCCTGGAACAAAGTTTCTGGGATTATTACTGATGGGGCACCTGCTATGGCTGGTGAACGAAGTGGCTTATCAACCCTAATCTGTAACAAGGTTATTGAAGAAGGAGGTGAAGCTATTAAACTCCATTGTATCATTCATCAACAAGTTCTCTGTGCTAAATATTTCAAATATGATCATGTTATGAAACCGGTTGTAAAGACTATTAATTTTATTCGTGCTAAAGCTCTGTACCACCGTCAGTTCAAACAATTTCTACTGGACATCCATGCTGAATATGAAGATGTTTTATATCACAACGATGTTAGATGGCTCAGTCGAGGGTCTGCGCTGCAGCGTTTTAACTCTCTCAGAAAGGAAATAAAAGAATTCTTGTAAACAAAGGGACAACCGATGCAAGAACTATCTGATCCTATTTGGCTGGCTGATTTGGGGTTTCTAGTTGACATAACAAGTCATCTGAATGTACTAAACACGAGTCTTCAGGGAAAAGATGCAGCGGTGAACCAGCTTTATTCACACCTCAAGGCATTTGGAAGAAAGCTGCAACTTTTCCAAAGGCATTTGTCACAAACACAGGCCAATACCATACATTTCCCAGCATTGCAGGAAATAATGAACAGTTTTTCACAGGACAATATCAGTGTGCAAATGAGCAGGTATGCAGCAGACATCGCATCTCTGGCTGAAGAGTTTAAACGGCGCTTTCAAGATTTTGCAGCTATTGAAAAGGAGATCAGCCTTTTCTCCTCTCCATTCTCTGTTGACCCAGATGATGCTCCAGAACAGCTGCAGCTTGAGCTCATTGAGCTGCAATGTGACAGCGAGTTACGCAGTCGTTACCAACAACTCTCTCTTGTGAACTTTTACCGCCAACTGGATAAGGGCAGGTTTCAGGAGATTCGAACACAGGCTAAGAAAATGCTGAGCTTGTTTGGCTCAACATATTTGTGTGAGAAGACATTCTCTGCCATGAACTTCAACAAGAATCGTGTGAGGACAAGACTGAGTGACTCTCATCTGCGTGACATTTTGCGCATCAAAACCACTGCCTTTGTACCGGACCAAGCCTGTTTGCTGGAGCACAGATCTCAGTTTCACCCTTCCCATTAGTGCAGGTAAGTTTTTTTTTTTTAATTTATTTCAAATACATTTTGAAAACTCAGCTTTTATGCAAAATAATTCATTTGCATTTAATTGTAATTGTTCAAAGAATGTTCGGAAAAATGTTCGGCCCTCCGGCATGTTCACTTCATCCAATCTGGCCCTCTTTGAAAAAAGTTTGGACACCTCTGACCTAGAGGCTGCCAGTTAATGGCCATATCAATGTACTGAGGATCTATTATTCATGTACAACTTTATGTGTACCTTGTGCTTCTCCTACTGAAACTACTGTCTTCTCTCCCACAGAGATCCCATTAAGGATGCTGCTGGGGCTGACCATAGCTGCTGCTCTCGCCATACTATCGGCGTTAGTAGGATGCAGCTGCTACTTAATCAATAAATTCTAGTAAGTATCACTACCATTATCTATACAATCCATACAAGTGATGAACACTAAACTGACACATGCAGGAGTAAATAATATGCTTTCATACCAAAATCTGCCCATCCATGAACTGGCAGGCGAGTTCATCATATGCCCCGCGAACCGCAATGTGCCATGTATGCCAAACACTAATATTACATTACTATAATATTATTACATTACTACTTGCTTGGCCACGTGTTGCTAACTGTGAACCATTTCTTCTATTTACAGCCATTACCAGGAATCCTGTGTTGATCGAATCTTAAAAATGCTGGAAGGAGAAGACCTGGAATCGGTAGTGGTGGACACACCACCAGCCGACAGGCATATGCCAGAGCCAGACCCTGAAGAACTGCAGTTGGTAGTGGTCGATGAGCCGCCGTCTCGACCATTTTGGCAACACCTTTTCAATATTGACCCTGAAGAAGTGGTGTCTGACATGGCGGAAAAGCTGCGAACACCAAGACCAGGTAAGCAAAACGGATTTTTCCTTTCATGCAGGATTTTCTTTTTAATGTTGTAAAGATAGAAACTATGCCTTGAATTTTATGAGAGTAATTCAAAGGATATCTCTAGTTTTACAATTAATTGATAAAAATTCATCTCGCCATCTTATTTTTTACTAAACCCCTGTTGCACATTCAGGACACCCCTCACAGCGAGGGGTCAATAAAGAGACTTCGGAGGCGGGATGGGATTAGGCAATATATGGAGTTTTCCAAAAAACGAAATAGTTGCATGTCAGAGCGCACCACCAGGTTTTGGGGCTCTCTAGGCTCTCTTAGGAGAGCTATAGTACCATCACTTACTCTGGTTAGAAAATTAAGAGACACACAAGGGGGGGGGGGGGGGGTAAATGAATTAGTTTTACATTATTCCTGCCATTTATTTAGTGTGTTTTCACAGGTGTATCTAATGGTGTTTTATTTTCACTTCCTAGGGAAATCAAGGGACATAGAAAGTGAACAGGACATGAGGGATCCTGAAGAAGGGACAAGTGGTGAAGGGACAAGTGGTGGAGGAACCCACCACACAGAGCATCCCCTGAAAGAAGGGATGCAGAAAGGGAAAAAGAAATTGGAGCAGGTGAAAGAGAAGGCAGAACAGCTGAAGAAGGCGATGGATAAGAAGAAGGTAGCTATGCAGCAAAGGGCTAAGCAGAAAGCCCCCAAAGTCAAAGCTTTGAGGAAACAGCTTAAAGCCAAAAAAAGAGAACCTGGCAAAAGTTAATCAGGCAGCCAGGCGGAAACTCCAGCAGCAGAAAAAGAGCATCCTACAAAACATGACAGCAAAGCCACAGAAAAGCAAGCTATCCAGATTCTTTAGCAGGAACAAATCTGCCTCGTCTGCTCCAGCAAGAGGGTTCTTTAGAAAGAGAAGAGGAAAGTTCTGGTAAAAGCCGGCAACAAGAAGAGATCCCCCCCAGCACACCATCTCCTGCCCTCACCAACATATATACAGCATGTACACTGTCCCTGAGGAACTTTAAATTAAAACCCTCAAATAAATTCCACTTCTGTCATTCTTCTATATTTAAAAACATGCTATGCTGCAGCAAAAGTGTAATTTGAAGCATTTTCTGAAACATTGGCCTAGCTTATAAAAGAGTCTTCCTCTACTGTATATGGGCAATAAGCAGGGTTTGTAGTTAGGTGCTGTTCTCATGCCTCACAATCTGATGTCCACACACTAAAGTGGTAAAATAGGCTGCATAGAGGGACAGCCGGAAACAGGAATCCCGGCTTGATCGAATCATAACAATGCTGGAAGGAGACGAATGCTGGAAGGAGACGACCTGGAAGCGGTAGTGGTGGATACACTATCAGCCGGCAAGCGTATGCTAGAGCCAGACCCAGAAGAACTGCAGTCGGTAGTGGTCGATGAGCGCCTTTTCAATATTGACCCTGAAGAAGTGGTGTCTGACATGGCGGAAAAGTTGCGGACACCAATACCAGGTAAGCTGAATGGATTTTTCCTTTGATGCAGGATTTTCTTTTTTATGTTGTAAAGTTAGAAACTATACCTTGAATTTGATGAGAGTCAAATGATATCTCTAGTTTTACATTTAATTAAGATTGGTCTCACCGTCTTAGTTTTTTTACTAAACCCCTCTGTTCCACAGTCAGGACACCCCTCGCAGCGAGGTGTCAGTAAAGAGACTTCGGAGTCGGGATGGGATTAGGCAATATATCGTTTTCCAGAAAACTAAATATTTGCATGTCAGAGCGCACCACCAGGTTTTTGGGCTCTCTAGGGCAGTGATCTTGGCTTTCCAGAAGTTAAGTCCCACAATGCATTCGCCTTTATAAATCATGATTCTGGCTGTCAAGACTCCTGCAATGCATTGTTGGACTTGTAGTTCTTTAACAGCTGGAGAGCCAAGTTTGCAGAGCACTGCTCTAGGCCCTCTTAGGAGAGCTATAGTACCATAATCTTCTCTGGTTACAAAAGGAAGAGAACATTACATTATTATTCCTGCCATTCATTTAGTGTGCTTTCACAAGTTTACCTAATGACGTTTTATTTTCACTTCCTAGGGAAATCAAGGGACACAGAAAGTAAAAGTGATGACGAGGAGGAGGACATGAATGATCCTGGAGAATGGACAAGTGGTGGAGGAACCCACCACACAGAGCATACCCTTAAAAATAGGATGCAGAGAGGCAAAAATAAATTTGATAAAATCAAGTCTAAGAAATTAGAGCATACGAAAGAGAAGGCAGCACAGTTGAAGAAGGCGATGGATAAGAAGAAGGCAGCTTTGCAGCAAATGGCTAAGTAGAAAGCCCTCAAACTCAAGGCTTTGGGGAAACAGCTTAGAGATAAAAGCAAAAAAAGAGAACCTGGCAAAAATTAAACAGGCGGCCAGGCAAAAACTCCAGCAGCAGAAAAAGAGCATCCTGCAGAACATGTCTGTAAAGCCACAGAAAAGCAAGCTATCCGGGTTCTTTAGCAGCAACAAGTCTGCCTCGTCTGCTCCAGCAAGAGGGTTCTTTGGAAAGAGAAGAGGAAAGCTCTGGTAAAAACCGGCAACAACAAGAGATCCCCCAGCACTTGCTTGGCCACGTGTTGCTAACTGTGAACCATTTCTCCTATTTACAGCCGTTACCAGGAATCCTGTCTTGATCGAATCATAAAAATGCTGGAAGGAGAAGACCTGGAATCGGTATATGCCAGACCCTGAAGAACTGCAGTCGGTAGTGGTCGATGAGCCGCCGTCTCGACCATTTTGGCAACACCTTTTCAATATTGACCCTGAAGAAGTGGTGTCTGACATGGCGGAAAAGCTGCGAACACCAAGACCAGGTAAGCAAAACGGATTTTTCCTTTCATGCAGGATTTTCTTTTTAATGTTGTAAAGATAGAAACTATACCTTGAATTTGATGAGAGTAATTCAAAGAATATCTCTAGTTTTACATTTAATTGATAAAAATTCATCTCGCCATCTTATTTTTTACTAAACCCCTCTGTTGCACATTCAGGACACCCCTCACAGCGAGGGGTCAATAAAGAGACTTTGGAGGCGGGATGGGATTAGGCAATATATGGAGTTTTCCAAAAAACGAAATAGTTGCATGTCAGAGCGCACCACTAGGTTTTGGGGCTCTCTAGGCTCTCTCAGGAGAGCTATAGTACCATCACCTACTCTGGTTACAAAATTAAGAGACACACAAGGGGGGGGGGGGGTAAATGAATTAGTTTTACATTATTCCTGCCATTTATTTAGTGTGTTTTCACAGGTGTATCTAATGGTGTTTTATTTTCACTTCCTAGGGAAATCAAGGGACATAGAAAGTGAACAGGACATGAGGGATCCTGAAGAAGGGACAAGTGGTGAAGGGACAAGTGGTGGAGGAACCCACCACACAGAGCATCCCCTGAAAGAAGGGATGCAGAAAGGGAAAAAGAAATTGGAGCAGGTGAAAGAGAAGGCAGAACAGCTGAAGAAGGCGATGGATAAGAAGAAGGTAGCTATGCAGCAAATGGCTAAGCAGAAAGCCCCCAAAGTCAAAGCTTTGAGGAAACAGCTTAAAGCCAAAAAAAGAGAACCTGGCAAAAGTTAATCAGGCAGCCAGGCGGAAACGCAAGGAAATATTAGCCGGTGCTGAGACGCAAGGAAGTGACGTCATAGCTTGACCTGTGAACTGGAAGTGCTAGTGGGAAACGCTGCAGGGATCCAGCAGCTGGGGGAGACCGGGAACTGAGTGTTACGAGCGGACACACCAGCTGCACTGGGAGGTTGGTGAACTATGTCGGAGCAGCCATCTCCCCCTTATATGGTTATAAGGACGGCTACGTGAGTAATACTAATCCCCTACCGCAGCCCTTGGGACGGTACAGGAGGAAACTCTGCGGACTCTTTTGTGACAGTTATGTATAAAAACCAGACGTAACTGATCCCCAATACTGTGCACATACAATAGTCATAGGAGGATTGAATAGACTGTGGAGGTTTTTAGTGAAGATTTTTTGGTACCTGCTAGTGCAATCTTATATTACCTCATCTTTAAAGAAAAGCCTTTTTTTTAGATAATTTTAATACATTTTTTCCTTCCTTTTTTGAAACAGCTCATCAGCACGTTCCCAGTGTGATCAAGGGGGATATTGTTGGGGTGTGTGTGTGTGTGTGTGTGTGTGTGTGTGTGTGTGTGTGTGTGTGTGTGTGTGTGTGTGTGTGTGTGTGTGTGTGTGTGTGTGTGTGTGTGTGTGTGTGTGTGTGTGTGTGTGTGTGTGTGTGTGTGTGTGTGTGTGTCTAAGAGGAATTTTAAATTGTCTTGATATTTTTTTTTTTTTTTTTTATATAATAGATAGAGCTGTGTAAGCAATTTTCCTGTGGTAAGATCTCCTTACTAGTGTATAGTCGTAAGACCAAGTGTGAGCATATTTCTGAAGTGGTGAGACAGCATTACTTAATAAGTCTTCATACCATAGTGAAATGCCACCTGTAAAGTCACCTCTGTAGTTGAGCATCGTTAAACCTGTACTAGGGACACAGGTCACAGGTTAGGAGTGAACTGTTGGAAGACAGAAATCTGTATTAACCACTTCAACTTTCAATGTATTTTCACGTTATGCATCCGAGCAATTTTCACATTTCAGCGCTGCTCCCATTCATTCACCAATAACTTTATCACTACTCATCACATCTAAATGATCTAGATCTTATTTTTTTTTTGGCGGTTGTTATTTGTGTTTAGTAATTCCTTTATTTTCTATGCATTTAAAGGGAAAAACAAGGGGAAAATTGAAAAAATACACTATTTCTCCATTTCCTTTTGCTATGGTTTTTAAAAAACACATTGCTACCATACAGAAAACCCACATTTTATTTATTTGCCCATTTGTCCTGGTAATCCCAACATTTAAATTATGTCCCTAGTTCAATATATGGGTATAACACGTTATTTGGAAGCAAAGGTGTATTTTTTCTATATTGTATTTCTTGTTTTCATATTGTACCCTAGAAATAATTATAAGCCCTTCTTTGCAAAATAACAGTAATATACCCTCATGGCATACATAGTTAAAAAAAAGCGGAGTTCTAAAGATAACATTTTATGTATTCTGTCTTAAATTCTGTCACTTTGCTTTATTTTTACATGTTTTTTATTTTGGTACTGAATATATGAGAATAACAATTATTGCTTTTGGTTCAGTTTGCTACTAAAACTAATTCACAAGACACAAGCCTCAACCCCCCCCCCAAAAAAAAAACTAAAATCTATCCTACAAACATACAAAAGTATTGATGGTATTAAGCACTGTACAATATCTAAAGCTTTATTTTAGAAAAATTGGGAACAACAGGTAAGAATAAGGTAATTCTCAAATGCAAAGATAAATAGTACAAAAAACACAATAAAATCAATGCAAATAAGCCTCAGCCTATAAACACTGCTGACAAAATTGCCATTACCAATGAAGCGTCCATGTGGCTTTGGACGGGCCATTTTTTTCCACAAAGCATTTTTGTGACATAGCACAGGTCGATGTATCGCAATCAACTACTAGGGGTGTGCTATGGGTGGGTATTTAAAAACATATATGAACAAGGAGAAAAGCACCCCCCCCCCCATATATTAGCACCACTCCAGAGTATCAAGTATCAAAAAAAGCTTATTAAAAATCAATAACATTATAAAAACAGTTATGAATTCACTCTCCTAGGGTAATGAAAATAGAATTGTACCAAAAATCAATAGGCACCTGGAAACTATTTATTAGATCAGCAACATGCTGTGCACAATGTCAACGAATGTGCTTGAACCCGGGTTCTTCAGATAAAGTGCAATAGTGTGAAAAAAACATAGTGCATATCATACAATTACAAATGCATAAAAAAGGTTGGCCATATATCTCAAATGATGTGGGTGGTGGTTATCGTGGGGCAATGGAAGTGAATACAAAGTATACATCACCCAGTTAAGTAGACCAGGAGAACCCAAAGGAGAGTGTGAGGCATTTCAAAGTACCGTACCAGGGTGGAGAAGTCCACCGGTTATGCAGGCGTCACCCCTATTTCTCAAGACGAGAAACTGTAATGAGTAAAACGCCAGACCAGCATTATATGGAGGAGCGGAGGTCACCTGACCAGAAGAAGTGATGCGGACGGCTATTTCCAGTTGATAGATGATAATAGATATGTCCTTCTCTACATTAGCAAGGAGTACACGGATTTCACAATATCCTCATATCTACTATACAAGCAAAGATTGAATGTGTGTCTGCAATAAACGCAGGTTTCAAGGATATGACCAAGCTGGATAAAGACATTGATGATTACAGAACATTTACCCAACAGAAGAAAAGGGATAAGTACAAATTGGTCTGTTTAGACTACAAGGAGGGAAGGGTCTATCCATGGTACATGGTACACCATATCAGGTAGGACGTAATCACCCTTATTAGAGACCGTAGAGGCCCAGACGACCCAATCCAAGACCCAGACCGAACCAGAACCCAAGGATCCAGAAAGTGATATACATACAGAGAACCCCAGTACAGACAGTGACTCGGGAGCTGGACCACCATGCCCTTTTCAAGGGGCAGACGGGATTGACGACTCAGGAGTCAGCGGAAGAGACAGCAAAAAAAATTTGATGGAAATGAGAAAAGGGAGTAATCATGTACGATATTTAATCTGTCCCAGAGGCAACTCCAATCTGATGAAATTAACTTATCTAAGGGACTTTCTTTTTGCCCTACTACAGGGCTTCAGGAGCTTTCAGCTTGAGGTTGACAAATTCATGTATGAGTGGTCCCTCAAAATGAAAGTTTTTTTGACAAACAATCAAAGCCACAAATCATCCAATCTGATTTAAATTTAGGAGCAAGTTCATACCACCTGGGGATTACCAGAGTATAGAAAGCTTCACACAGATGGTCAAACATGACACCCATGGAATGGCTAATAAATGAAAAAGCAAATTGAATTTAACTAAAGCCGAAAGAGAAGCAATAAAGACCTTGCAGAATGATGACAGCATAATAATAAAGCCTGCAGATAACGAGGGAGCCACAGTTGTTTTGGAATACTTTGAATATCGTAATGGAATGCTGAATAATGCTACCACATATAAACAGATATCACAAGATCCAACGAGCAGAATTCAAAATAGAGTATCCTTTTGAAGTTGGGAGTACACAAAGGGTGGATCACGGAGAGTGAATTTGAATACATTCAGGACATTCAGCATCCACAAAGACCAGTGATTTATGGCCTTCTTAAAATCCACAAGGGCACTAACCCCCTGCAGTTCACAACCATTGTGTCGGACACCGAGTCTGTGACTACACCATTAGCACAATATATTGATTTTATACTTCATCCACTGGTTAGAAAGTTACCAGCATACTTGAAGGACACAAATGATTTTCTGCTGAAACTACAAATCGGTGAACACGGTGCGAGACATGATCTTGTGCACTATGGACATGGGATCACTGTATACCTAAATACCTAACATAACAGTGCTAGGGTTGATGCAGTCGGATTCTTTATGGACACAGCAAAAGAAGGCAAGGTACCAACAGAATTTGTTCTGAGTGTCTTGGAACTTATATTGTGCACTAATTACTTTAGATTTGAAATGCAGTGGTATCAACAGCATAGGGGGACCGCCATGGGCAGCTTGGCTGCTCCGTCCCTAGCCAACTTGTTCATGGGATTGATTGAAGAAAAAATTGTCTACACCTGTTTTGTGCAAGGACCACGTACTGTTGTGCACAAGATTTATTGATTATATCTTCATTTATGGCAAGGTTCTGAAAGTGAACTCAGGGACTTCACATTGTATCTCAATCCTGTGTATGAAGGGATTATCTTCAACCCTCAGATGTCAAGAACGCAGACTCCATTCTTGGATGTCATGGTGGTGGTCAATGGGTGGAAAGCTCACAACGTCATTGTACAGAACACCAACCAACAGGAATACGTTGCTGCTTTTCAGCAGCTCTCATCCCAGGCACTTCAGAGAAGGACTTTCGGTATCACAGTTCTTAAGATTACTGAGAATATTTAGCAACATTGAATCGAGGGATGCTCACCTCAAAGAGATGGAAGAACGTTTCCTTGAGAGAGGCTATCCAAAGGGGGGGGGGGGGGGTGAAACAGGCCGTGATTAAAAACATGGACATATTGCAAACTGAGCATACCCTCACTATCACCATAAAGGGAAGACCTATGTTTGCATATAGGTCCAGTCCTAGTTTAAGAGACCTTTTAATACAAGCTGATCCATTCAGTAAGTACTCACAGGAGTTTGCTTTCTCGAGTAGGAAGGGATGTTACAAATGTATGAATTGTAACATCTGCAACTCAATAATAGTGGGTCCTGAATTCTACCACCCAACGAGTGGTAAGAAGTATCAGATAAGGGAGTATTACAAATGTCATACAGATTGTGTCTACATGCTGAAGTGCCCCTGTGGCCTAGCGTACGTGGGCAAAACTACGTCTTCCTTTAAGAAGTTTCAGAAACATTGAAGTGATGTAAATGTGGCATGGAAGGTCTTGGAGAAAAATGAGGGCCTGGACTACACCAAACCAGTGGCGGTTCGTTGCATTGAGAACAATCAGAGCAGGTGATTGAACAGGATCTAGGAGAGGACGGACAACAGATTGCTACAGAGGGAAGCATTCTGGATATTTGAATTAGGAACTTTGCAGCAGAAAGGTCTCAACCAGAACAATCCACTTACTTGCTTCATTAATGAGAGATAGTGTAGTTTAAATAATGTGTATAATAAGTTGATGCTAGATAATGGTGGAATATATGTCAGGTAATGTTTGGTTGCAGAATAATGTAATTGTTATTTTCCCCACAGGATCATTAGAGTATTTTAGTCACATTTCTTAAAGTCTTGCCATTTATGTTTGCACATGTAAAGATGCAATCTAACATTATGGTGTTTTATTTCAGACCTGTCCCTTCTCTTGCCTTGCGTCATTCCAATGATTACGCTCTTGAGGGTAAGTGACAAGTACCACTCAAATGTTCAACGTATACATTTTAATTAAGAACAATAGGGGTTGCTAGTGGAATGCACGATTGCGGACAGGGTGATGAACACTTTGCCGGTTTTCCCATCTTGATGAGATAACAGCACAATACATTGATGGCAGTATTTTTTTCGACACAAAGACTTCCATTCGTGAGAGAAAATTACTGACAGAATATGACCACGTTCACATTTACAATGTTTTCCACCTGACATTACTATTTGTAAAAAAAATTGCGGTAATGTGGGGGGGGGGGGATCTTTACACTTAAATTACGCAAAATAAAATCAAATTCATAATGAAAAAAAGGGTGAATTGTTTCCTTGTTAATACCGATTTTTTATCACTTGAAGTACCTGGCACTATTTTTTAATTCAATAGTGTTTCAGTTGTTTGCTGGACTTATGCATTTTTGCACAGAAAACTATATTTTGCACACTTTTCCCGGATTTTTAACAAACATTAACTTTTTTTATTGTCGCACTATTTTACTGACCTTTACTAGCGCTCTGAAATTTATTCTGAATGTGGAAAATGGTAATTACCACGGATGGTATTATATCAATAATATGTCAGAAAAGTGCTGCACACACAAGTGTAACATGTAAAATGCAAAGGGAAGCACCGATAGTGCTGCAAGTCAATGGGATTGCAGATAAAACATTTTGCACAGAAAAAAAATCCTGTTTGATACAATTTCATGTAAATAAACAGAACATGCAAAAATAAATAGAAATCGCAGATTCATACAAACAAACAAAAAAAAGCTGTAAAATGCATTCAGTATTCGCAAAGGCACATTAGAAAAAAAAATTTAACCAATAGAGAGTGGCTCTCTCATGCCTGCACCATCTTGCGAGGCACGAGGTTTGCCGGGAACTCGTGCAAGCTCCCATCACTATACATAGCGGGTCCCAGCCATCTTTTTTTTTATTATTTTTAGCAATTACTCATTTAAATATTTATATAGCACTGTCATCTTACGCAGCAATATACATAGTAAAGTCTAGTCACTTAAAAGTCCTTTGGAGGGATTTAATCCCTACTATAGGCATATGTCTATGTATGTATAGTGTATGCATCAGTGTAGGATCAATTGGGGGGAAAATCAAACATTTTTTGTTGTTGTAAAAATGTTATATTGTTCAATAATTAAAAAAAATAAACAAACTAGCAGCAGCAATCAAATACCACCATAAGAAAGCACTATTTGTGAGAAGAACAGGAGGTAAAATTAATTTGGGTGCTAAGTTGCATGACCGAGCAATAAACCGCTAATTGTGAAGTGCCGAGTTGTAAAATCAGCACAGTTGCCTCCATTCACACTGAGTTGCTGCATTTTGTAACCAAGTGTCAGAAAATTACTAACTGAAATATGACCATATTCCCATTTACAAAGTTTTCCAGCCTGAAATTACAGCTTGCAGGAAAAAAAAGTGAAATAGAGGGGTCGATTCATAAAAGGTCGTGCAAAAATAAAAAAATCTGGTCGTGAAAAAAAACCCATTCAGTATTTTAGACTTTAGTGTGCTAATTCATAAAAATTTTCACAGGTGCGGTAGAAGTTTGGTAAATTACCAAAGCCTATTGACAAAAACCTGTTCATAAAAGCAGAAGTGAGTGAAGTGTCTCTGTGTTACATGCTATTCTCCTGCAGTGAGGGCATTACAATAGTAAAGAGACATCCCCACTTCCCTTTAGAATGTTCATGTTTATTATACTGCCTCTGTTCTGAATCTGTCCATTATTCATTCTTAACATTCTATTTAATTGCCACAGCTTAGAACTTCAAGAAACTTTACAAATGCCATGCTTAAAGAGAATCTGTATTGTTAAAATCGCACAAAACTAAACATACCAGTGCGTTAGGGGACATCTCCTATTCCCCTCTGTCACAATTTCGCCGCTCCCCGCCGCATTAAAAGTGGTTAAAAACAGCTTTAAAAAGTTTGTTTATAAACAAACAAAATGGCCACCAAAACAGGAAGTAGGTTGATGTACAGTATGTCCACACATAGAAAATACATCCATACACAAGCAGGCTGTATACAGCCTTCCTTTTGAATCTCAAGAGATCATTTGTGTGTTTCTTTCCCCCCTGAGGGGGGAGTGCATAGCAGAACCACAACACTGAAGAACTTGGCAGCCTTCCAGACACAGGCTGACAAGTCTGACAAGGGAAAGATACATTGATTTATTACAGAGACTGTGATAGTACAAAGTGCTGCAGTAAGCCAGAACACATTAGAATAGCTTTTGGAACTTGTAGGATGATAAAAAACAGGATGCAATTTTTGTTACGGAGTCTCTTTAAGGGATACCCAAGGTGACATGTGACATGATGAGATAGACATAGGTATATCCAGTGCCACACACACTAATAACTATGCTGCATTCCTTTTTTTCTTTCTCTACCTGAAAGAGTTAAATATCAGGTACATAAGTGGCTGACTCAGACAGGAAGTGACTACAGTGTGACCCTCACTGATAAGAAATTTCAACTATAAAACACTTTCCAAGCAGAAAATGGCTTCTGAAAGCAGGAAAGAGATTTCAGCTCTGGCATAAAGTAATGGATGTGTCATTAAGCAAAAACAATTAAACAGTTAAAACTTAAAAAGTAGATTTAAACATAAAATAAAACTGTGGAATATCTTAAAAAGTCATTTTTAGGAGAAGGGAGATAGATATAATCGTTTCTGTCAAAATAATCCTGCGCTCACATGCATCTCCTCCACTCCGTGCCTTCTTGGTTGCTGCCCAGATTATAAGACAGCAGCCACACTTTAGCTATATCCCCAACACTTTCCACAGCGTTTCTTCAGCGGTACAGACAGATCTCTCAGCTTAAAAGGCTTGTTAGACCTAATGACTGTGGCTGTGCAAGGCTGGCTCCCCTCCAACTCAGCGATCCATCTCCATGCAACCAAGAAGGCACGGAGTGGAGGAGATGCATGTGAGCGCAGGATTATTTTGACAGAAATTGGATTACACACTACATGCTTGGTGACTGATTCTGCGATCCATGGACACGTAAACTGATGAACTGAGCCACATATACATTTT